>NW_019384652.1:284493-361663 GCF_000671375.1 Centruroides sculpturatus | reverse complement strand
TTTAATATTATTTTTACGTGTTTTAGCTGGCAACACTCATTCGACCATGAAAGGGAGCCAGTATTTAAACGAAGCTTAATTTTCTAATTTTTAACGATACAATAGCGACGATTATTATTTTAAAAAATTTTTGTTAGGCTTAATATCAATGAAAATTCAACGCGAAGTAGGTTAATAGCGATATACTAATATACTAATTACATGGGATATAATAATATACTACACTAATAATGGATTTTTTCATACTTTTCGGTTATCCGACTTTTCAATTATCTGACCAACCCCACTCCCCAATTGGGTCGGATAATCGAGGCTCTACTGTAGAATATAATTCTAAAACTGCACAGTACCTAAAGATGACTGTTGAAATCTCCAGTTATATATTCTAAAGTTCCATTTTAGAATATAACTGAGATAGAATAGGGTTGCCACATGTTAGGATGCTAAATATAGAACAAATCAACAACCAAAAAAATCTAGTAATGAGTTGCATAACTCTCCTGCAATTATGATATTTTAATATAATTGTTATTTTTAAAATAAAATAGCACCATACTCAATTTTATTTATTATTATCTGTTATGAGATTTGTTATAAAAAATTTTATATTATTATAAAATGGCAAAAAGCTTAAATTTGAGGGTAGTGATGAGTTTTATCTAAAAAAAAAAAAAACTAAATGCTAACAAAAAAAACTTCAAGTCCTATCTCTCTGAAGATATGACATATGACACCCTTCTATCATCCCACTCTCTCAACCTTTAACCACCAAAATCTAATAGCACCAATGCCCCTTATACACAGGCTACCATGCCAAATTACATTTCTTAATCTATACCCCATCCTGAAATATTAAAGAAAATAGATGCCAATACACCCACATTATGCACACTACATATCCACAGAATTTTTTCATGTTTTGACATGCTTTGGATTCAAGGGTTTCAAAACATGGTTTGCAAAAATCTTGGAGGATCAAATTTCACACAATTCTAATACTTTTCCTTGTTATGTATAAATAACAGCTTCTAGGACTGTAAAGGGATTAATAAAAGAAAATTAAGTACTATTCAGTAAAACTGCATTTGTCATAAACTACAAAAACAACCACTCATACCTTTAAATTCAGTGCCAATTTCACTTTTCTAATGTTTTCAGTTGTTTTAAATGCCCTTCCTCAGGATAAAAACTTGCATAAAATCGAAAGCTGGTCTCTGGAACATAATGAGATACACAGAAGCATGGCAAATATACAAAATATCTTTGAGAAGGCACAATAAATTATAAAGACTGCGATGCAATATCCAGTGTATGGAAAGGCTGTAATAGATGTGAAAAATATTAATATTTCTTCTTCAATATTAAGTTCAAAAACATGATTTAATACACGACCTTTCGAAAGCCATCTCATTTTGGTATGAAGAAGCAGGTTATTATGATGAGATTACATCTCTTCACATAGTTTTGCAAATATATGCGATTTTAATGGCCTAGCTTTGATATAATTAACCATTTTAATGATTTCTTCTAACACTCTTTTGAGTTCAGGGCCTATTGTCTTTGCTACCAATGATTCACGATAAATGAAGCAGTGAGTAGTTATAATGTTTTTGTTTTCCTTTTTAGCGTATGAAACAAATCCTTTTATAGTTCCAATCATTGAAGGGGTGCCATCTGTGCATACACCCACGCAAGATTTCCAAGATAGTGGATTTCCAAAATATGTGTTCATGATATCAAAAACATCTTTTCCCGTCGTAGTTTTTTTGAATTCCTTGCAGCATAAAAATTCTTCTAAAATTTCATCATTTTCAATAAATCAAGTGAAGGCAAGTAATTGTGCTTTACCACCGATATCAGTTGACTCATCCAACTGCAAACTAAATAATTTTGATTTGATTATTTTATTTATAACTGATTTTTTCAATATCAACTGATAGATCACTAATACGTCTACTCATAGTGTCATTTGACAAAGGTATCTTTTTTATTTCTTCTTCTGCTTCAGCACCAAAAATTGTTCTCACAATTGCTGTACAGGCTGGGCGAATCAAAGTTTTGCCAATAGTATGAGGCTTCATTTCTGTTGCGATTATTTCTGAGACTAAATAACTGGCTTCTTGAACACAGTCAGCAATTGTATATTTTTTACAAAACTTTTACTTTGTTTTTCTTGTAATTTTATCAGATCTTTGAAATATTCAAGAGGTTTCTTAGACAAGTGATCATGTTTTGTGGAGAAGTGTTGCAATAGTTTACTGGGAACCATAGCTTCATTTGATAAAACCAAACCACACACAATACATTTTGGTCTGGGAATTAATTTATCACCACAGATAAATCCCATTTTTAGGTAATTGTCTTGATATAAGCGAGTTTTTACATTCTTTTTTAATGCAACATTTTTACGAGAACTTATTGTTTCTGTTTCTTTTGTTTCAATAGTGCTTGTTTGTTGCTCAACGTTAAAAATAGTCAAATCTTCACTAATAGAGCTCTCAATTTTTGATGATTTACTAGTGCTAATTGATTTCTTAGCTTTGCTACCAGTAATTACTTCTTGATCATTAGAATCTTCACATTTTCTTTTTTTAATGAAAAAATTATTCATGATATTGAACAACATAATTAACTTCAATACTTTATTATAAAATTTAATTACAAGTTAATAATTTATTTTTTCTTCCTATAAAGAAGAAAAATATTTGTATATGATGCTTTTTCGTTATTGTCTGAACATATAACAATAATAAAAACTACTACTTACTGCATTCAACGCATTTATATTACATTTCTACTCGCTGCAGGAACAGAAGAACAGACAACTAGTAACTATAGTCTATTTATCGTAACTTGGCACCTACTGTAAACAAAGATTTTGTCATATTAATTAATCCACCGGAGATTTTCATTGGTCAAATCACAAGCGGAAGTGGCTAGACACGTGTTGACCAGTTAAGCCCTTTTCTCTGCACATGTTAAAGTAGGTCAGAGTGGTCACAACAATTTAAAAATCACCGAGATAATACTTAGAAAAGTTATTATAGCCTACTTTAACATTTTTATGTAGCTGTTTAAATTATTTCCATCGTTTAAATATAGTTTGTCAAAAATTATTATTAAATATATATTATTATTATAGTTCGTTTTGTTTCTAGTATTTACGTGTCGCCAATTTCCGAGTCACTGAGACAAGTGGCAACGTAACAAGATTAATAGGAAAAAAAACCAATATTTATTTTTTTATAATTGTTTTAATTATTTATTTAATTTAATACTTTAATTCAATTATTTTAAGTAATTTTAATTTAATTATTTAAAAATTTTGCGGCACCCTTGTGGAGTTCTTGCGGCACCCACTTTGAGAACCACTGGTTTAGACTAACAGAATGCTGAACAAATTAAAATTAATACAAGAATCATTTACAAATTAAAAATAAATATAGGAATAAAATACAAAAATAAAAATATAACAGTGAAAAAATTTAAAATATACCAAAAACAGATAAATAACAATCATATTACATATTAAAAACATTATAATTTACTCAAACATTAACCCAAACAAGGTCATTAAAAATGGTCAAAAACATTATTGATTAAGTTTTTTGGTGCTGCTTATAAAAGTTATTCACTGCATTTATTATAAATTGGTTATTATGTATACATTTATTATTTATTATGCAAAACATGGTTTATTAATTTAGCAAAACATGCCAATATTTTTAAACAAATTTCATTGTTATAATTCAATAAAAGGTATTATAGTTAAACTATTGCAGTTTTAAATACAAAAAATCAATGTTAATCAACATAATTATAGTCTTATAATTATGAAATAAATACAGTTAAAATACAGTCAAACCTCCATATTATGAAGGTTGTATTATCTTTCACTTTTTCTTAATGAATTTTTCCAGGGAAAGTGAAAATATTTTTGTTTACATTTTTAAAAATTCCTCTATTTAGCAAAGTTTAATTTCCATATAATGGAAGTTTTAAAAGTTGGATGAATAAAAAACATTTTAACATTCACCAACATGAAAAATAAAATTGGTTAAAATGATAACTTGTTTCTCTAACTATTACCAGTTGGCCAGCCATTATAAGTGGTATCATATATATATGCATTAAATATGTTACATCATCAGTTAAACAGTATATTGTGCAAGCTTGTACTGTGTAATGGAAAGTGTATTTAGTGCAATGAAGTTCATTTATGCCTAAACAGAAATGTTTGAGTATTATAGAAAAACTACAAACCATACAAAAATATTTTTGTGAAGAATAAAACAATATTACAATATATTGTGTTTTCTTTTTACTACTGGTGCATTTTTCATTTAATGAATTTTCTATAGAACAAATTTTTCACATTTTCCATTGGCAATTCACTTACAGAAGTTCAACTATAAATATTTTTGTCGTCATTATAAAATACTCATGTTCTAAAGTAAATTATTTGTATCCAAATGTTGTTTTTCTATTTAAAAATGTTTTCATAATTTTTAAAGTTAATGAAGAAAGAACTAGGATTTATGTCAAAATTGTAGATTATAAAAATATCTGAATGAATTTAATAACCACAAGAGTTACTTACAAATGAGATTATATAATCTTTATGCATTTCATAATATCAATGTATTTGCATTTTAAAATGTGAGGTTGTGCTCTCATATGGAAATAACAGCTGATCACTCCCTCAAAAGGTCATACAACCTTACCCTTTAATGCTAGATAAAAAATGTGATTATTTGATTTTTGCTAAAAGCCATTGTCAGAAATATTTGTTTTATACACTAATATTAATCAAATGTAGGTATTTTCATCTATGACAATGTCATGTAATCATAATTATATTGTTTTCTTGTTATATCTTGTAATGGGAGAGAGGTGGATATAAGGTCATCACATATGATTGCACTGGAATATTTCTGAAGATCTTTAGACAAAAGTAAACTTAAAGTAATTGGCCAACAATAGCAATTTTGGCCTCTGTAAAAAAAAAGTGACAATTCCTTCTACAATCAATGAGTATCCAGGAGACTGAGAGAACCTAGAAAAAGAAGAAAAGACAAGAGGAAGTAATTCTGATGAACTTCTCTGATTGTCCTCATTACTATCTCTCTCCTCTTGGGCACTGTTTAGTTATCCCTAGTGTCATCTAATCCAAGTGCTGTTCACAATAACTGATATACTTGGCAAGAAAGTTGGCAATGGCTCTTACATGACTTTCCTGGCACTTGAACAGGAGATTAAGTCTTATTTTTGGAGATAAGGAGTGAGTTTTTAAAAAGTTGTGAATTCCAATAATTGTTTTAATTATATTAAAAACTCTTATGAGTATAATTTTCATCAAGTATGACTCCCCTCCCTTCTATTTCCCTTCTTGACTAAATCTCCAAAATTTAATAGCATCAATGTCCCATATATGGAAGTATTCCTGAAAATTTCAAAACTTTTTATATCCACAAGATAAGTTATAAAGCAAAATACAAAAACCTACACTCAAATACAAAATATAAAAACTTACACTCATATTTTTTAGAATCAGTGCCTTAAAATGTGAAGACATGCAAAAAATCCATGTTTAATAAACTAAATAATTGATTTTGAAAAATGTAACATGTTTAGGTCAATTTTTTTATTTTATATACAGCTGTTATTTTTTTTAATTTTCAGAAAACAACCTCTTAGACACAATTTATAAAAGTAGAAATACATATAACTTTTCATCATTCTCATGTAAGGAAATTTCATTCAATTATTTGATAAATAATTGGGCTGCAATTTAAAAAAAAAAATTGTAGACTCATAAATTTCCACTATTGTCCATCATTCCTTAATTTCAAGAATGGAGTTAGATACTTGAAGGTCAAGACCAGATATAGTAAGTTTAGGGGCAGGAGGTCCTGATTAGTTATATACGATCTTCCAATGCAAATCGGAAGTCACATTATTTTAGTTCAAAAATTTTCCCCTGAAAGGAGTTACAGATGACCAGCACGACTCCATTGCTAATGGAAAAGTATGATGTACAGGGGCAAGCCACTACTAATTTGAGGTGGAAAGCATATATTTTAAATTAAATAAATTAAAAATTGCAGCCCAGCATTGTGACTGTGTCACAATAAATAATTGCTCATTAATAATCTCTTGATTATACAATTATAAATTAAAAATAAATATTTAAAATATCTGATACATCAAATTTGATTTATATCAAAGTAATTGTAACAAATATTTAAAGTTCAGTTGATAAAAAGACTGAAGAGTATGTATTTTTTTTTATCAAATTTTAAAGATTTGGATATCAAATATAAATTTTGAAGAGCAATTTGTGTAATTAAACTTATTTTTCATATTGCTTCATATTAGTTCAATTATTAGATTATATTTAAAAATTTTCAATTAGGAAACTTTTAAGAACTTTGATATTATTATAAAATGATACAATTAGTAAGTAACAAATTCACCTGGTATGCAAATTCAAATGTCTAAAATGAGATTTTAAACTTATCTTTTTAAACCATTTTAAAATTAACATAATAATTAACTAACTAGTGGTAACAAACTTGTGAATTAATAGATAACATTAATTATATTGGGCATTATTTTAACAATTTAAGTCTATTATGTTATTCACTTTCAAAACAGAGTTTACTTCTTTGATTAGATGAGCTATATAATTTTCTATAAGAAGTGTTTTTGGCACTTTAGTACTTTAAGTAACTTGATTATTAGTAGTAATTTCTTGGATTCAATAAGAAAATTTAAATTATATAGTTAGTTCTCATTAAAAAATTCTATTTTATATGTTTAATATAAAATATTTTTAACTTATAAAATATATTCATAAATTTCTAAGATATTAAACAAAAATAGATGTACAATTGAGCCAAAATTA
Source organism: Centruroides sculpturatus (assembly GCF_000671375.1). Taxonomy (NCBI): domain Eukaryota; kingdom Metazoa; phylum Arthropoda; class Arachnida; order Scorpiones; family Buthidae; genus Centruroides; species Centruroides sculpturatus. Next base: position 354,756 of record NW_019384652.1, on the reverse strand, counting down.
ATCTAGTGATCAAATGGTAAGGCTAGATTAACTATTTATACCAGAACATGGCTTCTTCATCATGATACATGGAACATGACAGATTATTCATATTATATAATTTAGTCTAAGATAGATGATTATGTTTTCATTTTTATATTTATTTATTAACTTTATTGAAAATTGCTAGCATCCTGTATCAAAGTTACCATATGTATTAAAGATGATAATGTTAGTAGTTTCTTTTTTTATAACTGTTTATTAACTAGAAATTCTCATTAGATAATATGGTGGCTTTAGATGTTCCCCATTCAGCCACTGTATTGATTGCATGCTTAATACTGGCAATCTAGTCAACATAATACAGTATGCAAGCATTTTGAAAATGAAGTAGGAAAAAAATTTAATTACAGTCGACCCCCCCCTATAATTACGGTCCCTATAATTATGATTCCTATAAAACTACAAAAAAATATACGTATTTTGGAAATGTTGAGTCAGATTAGTGTAGAATCGATTAATTTTATGGAAGAAAACCTTTCAATCAGCCGTAGTCCGTAAACTTGACACGTGTCGGGCTGTGATTGGAACGACTTGTAAGAAATTGGATTCCTAATAAATTGGAACGTATCTATATCTTATAGGGGGGTCAACTGTAATATAACTGACATTAAAATGATAAATGTAGCTGAATAAATATTTTATACTAATAAATGCATAAATATATAACAAAGTATTATCATCCAGATCAAAAATGGTCATAATGAAGAACAATCTTCCCAATTCATTTAAAAATACCTAATTTTATGTTTGGGCATTCTAATTTGGAAATTTTCTGGTAGAAAATTAAATGTTTTATCCTAAAACACTGATTTTGATTTTATTATAAACTAGCTGCAAGTACCCGCTTTGCTGGGTTTTTATTTGTTCATACATTTATATGTAATATAGTTTTTTTTTTGCATACAGCGTATATCGTTGTTTCTAGTAATTGCATGTTGACCTGTTCATCTAGGAGAATGTTACTTATTCTCTCTCTACTCTGCTTTCTTCTTTCATCCAACTGTGCACTTGTTTCTCTTCCTCTATGTAATCTTTCTCTGATTCAATATGTTTCCCTATAATTTTCAAGTTGCTGTTCTGTCTGATTATTTCTGTTTTGTTGATAATTTTCTTGTAGCAATGTTAGATGCACTTCTCTTTCTTCTGTGGTTTCATTTCTCCGCGCCATCTTTTGCCTTTGCAATATGATTTGAGACCGCAAAAATTCTTTCTTATGCTTTGGCATTGTTTTTTATATTTTTACTTTTCACACTTCACTATTCACTTTCCATTTTCTACTTTTTTGTTATTCGTACACTTTTACTTATGAAAAATCAACTGAAGCATGTGCGTCACACTTTGCCAAAAGCCATCCCCACTACTCACATGTAATGGTCCTCGACTATTCCAAAACATTTTTGAACCTTCTGGCCCAGTTCATTCTAGGACATTCTGAATAAATAAAAATATTGTAGAACATTTTAACTAAAATATTTTTTTCATATATTAATTCAATAAAAACTGATAAAATAAAGTTATTTGTACATAAAAAGTTATTCAGAATACGATTGGTAAAGAAAACTTCAAAAAACAAATTCAGATAGTTATTTTTAATCATAAAATATTTAAAATTTCCAGAAATGTCCAAAAGCTTCTGAAATAATATAGAATATTATGGAACATTTTTGAAGGATCTAAAAATTATTAAAATAATCCAAAACTTTCCAGAATATTCGTTGTTTGTTTTTATTGTTTAATTTTTTTATTATTATTTGATTATTAAAAAAAAATGTACTATAATGTATTATTAATTTAAAAAGTAGTGAGAGGGGTAGGTTGTAGGGGTGAAGAATGAGAGTTAGGACAGAGAATATGTCTAAGAATTCTACAATATTCCAGAAAATTTTAGAACTTTCTTCAAAATTCTGGAACTTTCTAGAAAAAACTGGAACATTTTCATTGAAGTGTACACATTTTCGAAGTCAACCACTTTCAACCCCCATATCTCCCATACCCTTATAGCTATCGAGACGCAACCACCATAGTGCACGATGGGAGACTTGGGGCTACTACCACACACAAACACCATTCATGTGCAATGTGTAGTTTTGGTTGCAGAGTGAAATATAGACACAAACATGTTCATTTTTATATATGTATATATAGATTTTGTCGTTTTTCCTTATTAATTGTTTTAACTGTACAGTTAGCATTAATATTTATTAATTAAAGACAATATATCTACTGATACCTTTTGGAGCACCCATTTAATTCCACATGTATTATAGATAAAATATATATTTTTATTTATTTCTGATTTAGAAATACAGATGTATTAATTTTTTGTACTACTACAAGTAGCCAATAAATTTTACATTACAATTGAAAAATTAATGTTACATTTTTTGAAAAATGTTTATTGTTGTGTTTACAATACTTTACAATGCTCATTTTCAAATATATTCATTTATTACTCATTATCAGATATAGAAAATTTCTAGACTAACACAAAATTGATATTTTAGCAGAGATTTCATGCTTGTACATATTGACTCCAGATATCCAAATACTGAAATATATGTGTACGTGTTCTTTAGTATAGTGGATAACTGTTTGTTTTAAACTTAGCTTTGTAGAAACCCATCTGCTGGACATCATTCACTTGGCTTGTTGTAGTTCAAAAGATTACCAAACTGTTTCAAAACCAAAATTAAAAACTGAGTTAGTGAGAGGGACATGTATCACATCCTTTTCACTACTACATTATAATACATGTGAATTGCTGAGTGGCATGAGGAACAAATGATGTGAACAAGACTGCATTAAGTCAACTTTGTGCTCCATTTCTAAAATTCTAAAATTTCACCCCGATTTTGGAGATCAGAAAAGTCCAACAAGGTTGCATTAGAATCAAGAAAACATGGTACTAGTTTTTATATACATAATTTAAATCACTATGGTCATTATCTGATAATCTTACATATCCCAATATACAAGGTCTGATCAAAAAGTATCTGATCCAAGGTCAGGAGGAAAAAAACATATGTATCTATTTGATTCAAACACTTAGTCCCCTTCAAAATAGCTCCTTTCTGAGTTAACACACTTCTCCCAGCAATGCTTTCACTGTTATAAACATTTTTCAAATCATTTATTGGGATCTCTGTCAGGTGCTTTGTTATGTTAGTTTTGATCTCATAATCCTGAAATCTGTATTCTTTGAGTGGAATCGTGATTTTGGGAAAGAGCCAAAAGTCTGCTGGAGCCATGTCTTGGGAGTAAGGATACTGTTAAACCTGTACAATACCCTGTTTTGTGAGGAATTTCTAGATGAGATATGAGTCTTGGGCTGGAGCATTGTTGTGATGATGAATCAGTTGCCAGACTGCCAGAGGTGGTCTCTTGCATCTAACATCATCTGATAGATGATGTAAAACAGTCAGGTTGTATTTTGTCACTGTTTTTTGATGAGTTGCATATTCATGATAAACTATGCTCTGGTTGCCAAAAAACCATCAACATGACCTTTACATTGTTGTGTGATTGCCATGTCTTCTTTGGAGGTGGAGACTATGGCATTTTTCACTGGGATGATTGTGCTTTTGTCTTGGGTCATATCTGTAGACCAGGGGTTCCCAACTTGTTTTGTGAAACCCTAGGGTTTCACCAATAAAAATTTGGGGTTCCACAATAAAATGTGTTGAATCTAGTGATGTATGAATGTGCCAATGCAAATTTGGGATGAGATGTGTAATTGCTGTAGTCTCGGATAGAGTCCTTGTATGATGATACAAAGACTCCATCTGAGACTATACATATGCTAAAGTTATTTGTAGCTTTATAAACAGTGGGAACCAATTTATCAGTAATGGAAAAAACTGAAATCCTGATATAATGTTTGACAGGGTAACGGAAACCATAAAAACGGTAAAACATAAACTAAAGCTAGAAAATCATTCAAAAACTCATAACCTTAAAAAGGATCCAACATATAAATAAAAATACAATCATTAAATCTGTATATATATATTCTATAAAATGTTCTTTCATCACTGCACACAAATAATGCAAATTTAACAATAAACTTTATTTACAATTTGAAAATTTCAGTTGATTTCGTTTAAATTTTAGTTAATTAATTTTGATTTTATTTTTGGTTTTGGTTTTAAAGTGGCTACCTATTATTATGCTTTAATTTGTTGATATGTTTAGGGTTCCAACATTTTTTATTAAGGTGGAAAGGGTTCCATGATAAAAATAAGTTGGAACTCTGTTATAGATGCAGGTATCATCTCTGGTTATAATCTTCACACTTCATGAAATCAGGATCTTTCATATTCTGCCAAATTACTAATGTGACAATAAACAACATATATATGCTGTTATCATCACATTAATGATTTGGTAATCTTGATAACAGCATATATAGGCTGCCTGACAGTGACTGCAGGGTAGAATGGGCTTGCAAAATTCACATGCATGCAGTAGGTCACATGACAACATAGTCTCCTCACCAACTTGTATATACTTGCAAAGAAAAAAAATAAGATCAGATACTTTTTGATCAGACCTTGCATTATGACATGAATAGAACTGTATATTCCTGTAAATGAAATATAAGTTAGTTTAAGACTTTTATACTAGATTAAATTTTTTTTTAATTGGCTGTTGAATTTACATGTTAATAAAAAAAAATACATAGAAAGACCAAAATGTCTTCACTTTTGCCATATCTAATCACCAGTGTCACCATGGCAAAAGTGAAGACATTTTGGTCTTTCTACACATATTTTATTAATAAATTAAATTTGATATTTGATAACAGAATAACTAGGAAAAGATAAACATTTTAAATTGAATTTTCGTTAATTTTGCAAGTTAAACTTATTTGAAATTCATCGTTAAATTATATATTATATACTGAATATATTTAAGTGAAATATTCAAAAATACTAATTATAATTAGTGTTTTTTAATATTAAAAATTTTTCAAAAATTTGAGAGTTAATAATTATTAATTCCTAAACTTTTGAATACTTCCTTTTCATTCATTTAGTATTAAAAATTATATTGACTAGAAATTATATAAACAACTGTAACTAGTGTTGTTCAACATTTTTTTTTTTTTTTTTTTAATTAAAATTTATTTAGGAAAAAATAGTCCTTATATTTTCTATATGTACAAATTAATTATATAGAATTTAAAACCGGTTGAATTAAAGTTTATATTAAATTCAAAAATGTTTTTTTAATATTATAATGTTTATAAATTTTGAAACATTCTTTCTTAATCAGATTTTTGCAATTTTAAAATATTGACTTTTTTAATAGTTTTATTAATCATTGAGATGCATGCATCTATGTGCAATGATGACAATGAAACAATTGTATTCATGAATAAAATTCCATTTACCACACTTGTACTTGAAAATAGACTTTTTTATTTATTTAACAATCTTTTTAAAATTGGAAAGTAAGTAAATAACATTTATTTATGTGTAAAATTCTTTCATAATAATTACATAAATAGTACAGTTACTGGCCAATTAAGGTAAGTTTTATTTTTAAAATTTTATGATGTAACGAAAATGTCCTTTCAACTGCTAACAAACATCTATAAATTACAAATGCCAATCATTTAATCCAAAAATGTACCTTACTTTATGAAAATACAAAATTATGTAGTTATTGGCTGCAAGTAATGACAGAAAAACCTGCAGGATGTTTTGCTACCTACTGAGAGCAGAAACTTGTATTAATACTGCCATACAATATATCCAGAAATAGCTTTTATAGAACTCTTATTAAAGAGGTTTAAATTCAAAATGGCCAGTTACTGTTTGTGATCAATAACTGTACTATTTATCCTAAAAACATTTAGAAAAGGAATTGAATGAACATTGTAGTCTAACATTACATGAAATTTTGCAAAATGTCATTTAGAACTAAATTGTTTGATTAACATATATGTATCATAGTTTAAATTAATGATATTTTTTCATGTATTTGATCTTTACTTGTAAATGTTTAGTTTCATCAGTATAGAGATTTTGAAACATAAATGTGTTAAGAAAAAAAATTTGTCAATTATATAAAGCATATCAATTTAATCATTTTCTTCTCCTCATTACAGAAATTAAATAAAAGACAAAAAGTGAGTAACACAATCAAATGCAATGATTTATAATAATGTGTGAATCTGTTTAATAAAATTTCCTGATGTGATATGACTTCAAAAAATACAGAAATTATAAATTACAATGTTATTCACATAGGACTGAATACTTATTTTGTTCAATGCCTCATGATTTCAGTCACATTTGAACAATATGTAAAAAACACACCTTGGTTGAACTGCATCATCATTAAATAATCATTTTGTTCATGTTTTAGACTGAATTTTTGCAGATGTGAGAAATGCAAGAGGAGAGAGAAAAATAGGAGGAGAAGAAAACAAGTAAATCAAGCTCATGTGCCTACAGGAATACTGTCCTTGTTTTCCCACTAGTTGTGTTCATGCAAAAGTGAGAATAAAAAGTTCAATAAATGTTGTGTCCAAATTGTGGACTGTTCCCTCACTAATTATTAACATTTCCTTTCCTTTATTTATGACCTCCCTGTGTTTCTTTTGCAGTTTCATGGGCCATTTTATTCACATTTGACAGATTACTGTCATGCTCCATTGTTGCCATTTTATTATTATTGTTGCACTTAGGAGAGGAGAGAAAAAGTACAAGAGAAAGTTCAATCTGTTAAACTTTTGAGAATGAGGGAAACAGCTGCATTTCTTTCATGTAACACACACACACACAAACTCAGTTTCCCCTCTTCTGCATAAACTGAATTGCAAATGCAAATTCTGATCTCAAAAGTTCTTTTTCACCCATTTTTCTCTCTTTTTGCATCTGCATAAATGCAACTTACATTAATTTTTACATCTTATACAGAGATATTCCATGTGGTAAGTCTTCAGTTCCAAGTGAACCACCCTGTATTAAATAGGGTATTGATGATCTACAAAGTTTTAATTCTTGTTACAATGTTGGAAAGAACCAAAACAATTTTTGCTTTTTTATTTATAAATTTCTGTCTGAAGGAAAAGTGGATAAATTCCCAAAAAACATTTCTATCCAACATTGAACTTTGTGGACTTAAAAAAATTTTTGCTTTCATTTATAGTTCTTTCCAGAATTGTTTATAAATATCCAAATCCACAATGATAAAAATGTTAAATTCTTGTTACTATGTAACTAGAAAATAGAAATCATTTTTATTTAAAAACATTAAATTATTTAGTTTGAGTGTAAATTAGCTGAAATATCACTGAAATTATTTTATTGTTTTCTGTACTTTAATTAATAGCAAGGTTGCAGCTGAAGGTTTTATCTCCAAAACATGAACGTTGAGCGCTGCTATCCCGTAAGCGGCACTCGACATTTATGTTTTAGAGATGAAAATTCGGCTGCAACCTCGCTAATGTTTCACTTTTTATTTTATTTAAAAATGATCATCAAATATTCATTTTCATATTATTTTAATTCTTGTATATGGTATTAATTGAAAGAGTAAAGTGGAGGAAAGAGAGTTAAAATATATTTGCTACAATAATATTTTTTTGAAGTATTTAATTGATGTTTTTATTATTTTAATGTAATAAAAAAAATAATAAATTGATAATAATTTTGTCATGAACATAAAAATCTGCTATTTAAGCAAATTTTTATATGTTTATAATATTAAAGAAATTATTTTTTTGACAGATATTAAAACGTCTCGAATGAATTTATATAGCAGTGATGTAGAATCTTTAATCCAACCATTGTTTCAACCAGCTTATATAGAAATTTCAAGTGACTTATATCTTTCTCCACAAGACCAAGTAAGTATGAGATAAATATATTATTATTTGGTAAAAAAACTTTTTGACTTAATAATAAATTTTTATTAATAATATAAACACACATACATCCCAACCATCAGTGACACTATGACGAACAAGTCGACAGCTAGACATTCACATCTCCAATTTGAATGAATGAAATTTGGTGAGTATGTAGTCCTAAGCACAAATAGTTCCTTGTCCAATTAATAGGACCTACTTCTCAAGCATTTCTGAAAAACAGGCCTCTGAAAATTGAATGTTTAACTTAGAAGTCTGGAATTTTACCTATGGCCAGGAACACACATGCATAAACTTTGGTGTAAAATCTAGCGTAAAACAGAAAGCATAAAAATTTTTTTGAAATTTTAGCTGAAAAATAACTGAAAAAAGAGTAGAGCATGTGTCTACTTTTTACGCCAAAATTTCTCCAATAAAGAGAAGTCTTTTTTGTCACGTCAAAGTAAACAAGTGGTTTTTATTCTAATAATGGCGGCAATAGCAGTTAGCTCTACAATTGTGACTGTCTCCAAGAAACAAAAAATAAATGAAATAGAAGACTTTGTTGAATCCGTTCGACTCCATCAGTGTCTTTATGACAAAAAAAATGTCATGTACAAAGACACTGTATTTAAACAAAGTTTATGGATGGCCATAGGTGCTAAATTTCAAATAATGGGTAGGTCTAGTAAAATCAATATATAAACTGTTGATTTTGAAAGTGGGGCAAGTCCATTTTATATTGTTGCTAGATATTTAAATGTTTGCATTTCAATGGGTTTGAACATATTCATAAACAATAATAGACTTATTTTATTTATCTATTTATTTTTTTTATCTTATTTTGTGTAAATTTATTATGCAATAATGGTTAGCCATGTTAGGTGGAAAAAAATCATGATTTTTGATATGTGCCAATGGACTTGCCCCACTTTCAAAATCAACGACTCATATTGTATTTAGATCACATGTTCTTTATTTCAATTTGAAATACAAGTCTATTAATTTGAATTTTCTAAATTATAGCAAAGGCAGCAGAGAAAAAATGGAAGGTACAAAGGGATAGATATATGAGAGGAGAAAAATTAATAAAATGTTAGTGGCAGTGGTATTCTCGATCATTAAATTATAGTTCTAGAATCAATGAATTATTAATATTAAATTCATGTAAATCACACTCTCGAAATATCTTCCTAACCCATCAGCGTATCTTTTGGCGTTTTTTAATAAAATCATTTCTTAAAATCATCAATGATTGAATGGAATACAACCACCAACAAATAACATCACCAGATAATGACTGCCATTTTATTAAACTATATATGACATTGTTACATTTCCGTTTTCTATTCAGTCAGAATTTTTACTTGTGTGTTCTGGCATAAAAGCGTAAAACGGAAATAAACCTTCTAACTCCCCAGTATTACTCTTTTTGGCAAACGTTTTCGACCTTACCAGGGTCTTCTTCAGGCTACCGTTTTAATAAATTCAAATATTGCAAAATCGAACAGTAATGGATTAAATGCGATTCAAATCCTAGAATGTCAACATTTATATCAAAAATATAGAACACCACGTTCTTTCTCGATGACGTTAAAGCTTGCGTAAATTGCGCTTGTAATAAACGACATTGCACTCAATTATGTGTAGGGTGTTTCTTCATAACAAAATTTCCATGCTTTAGAGATATTAACTGCGTCTTTGGAGTTAATACATGTGTTGTTTAATCCTGCTTTATAAATCTCTAAGGTCTCCATAATTCTTAGTTGGTCCGTACGTTGTGATAGTCTTACCATACGGGCATTCTGTAGATCCACCCTTATTCCAGGTTCTGTGGCCACGGTTGAAAGGGTGGTGGTGTGTTTATTATTATCTATATCATATTTATGCTCCTGGAGACGTTTGCGAAGGGAGCGTTTGGTTGATCCCACATATACCAATTTATTATTAAATCTGTCATCCCAAATGGGTATAGAATATACTCCCGGTGCGCATTTCAAGTCTAGCGTATCCTTCCCATTGCGTAGTAAGCTATAAATGGATCTTGGCCTACTGTACGTTACCTTATTATTAGTGCGGGAAGAGATTTCTCTGTATATATTGGCCAGATGGTGGTTGTACTCTACTATTTTTCTTTTACTGTTTCCGTCAAGGGGAACATCTGGGATGTCCGGAGTATTGCTTTCTCTTTTCCGTATATATGCTCTTGCGATATTATATACCAAGTTCTTACCGTACCCATGCTGTGTTGCCATTCCCTGGATATGTTCCAGCTCTGCTATGGTGTCCTTCCATTCAGAGTGGTGGGTGAACGCCCTCTTAGTCAATGCCCGAAATGCCGCTATCTTATAGGGGTAAGGATCTTCTGAGTTAGCCAGGATGAACATTGGTACATAGCATTCTTTGTAAAAAAACTTTGTAAGAAATTCTCTTTGCATAACAGTAGAAGCAGACAAATTATACACACTCATTTATGGGGATGAGTTCCGTCATAACAAAATGCAATCGGGGATGCAATCGGTATATCTAGCGCGTGGAAGTTTTGTTATGAGGGAACTCATCCCCATAAACGAGTGTGTATAATTCGTTTGCTTCTACCATAACGCAAACTTGATATTACACATGCGTTACAGTCGTTTTAGCGTGTGCGTAATGTTCCATGAGTATTCTTAGATCTGTTTATAAATTTTGAATCGTATACGTTTCGTTCCAAACGCGTTCGAATTCCTAATTAAAGTAGCCTGATGAAGACCTCGATGAGGTTGAAAATGTTTGCTAAGGTGTAAACACATACCACTGGAGCTGTAAAGATTGTTTTAGGTGCTGAACAAAATTGATGTTTCTGTAGATTTAACTTGTTTATGTCATTAAATAAAATTTTTATTTTTTCATATTTATTTTGAGGAATAGTAATAGTAGTAGTAATAAAAAATAATACAACTTTGTGACACATTAGTTTTTTTTTAAACTCACAAAGTATCAAACCCATATAGTGCAGTTTCAGCATCTAGAACGGGTGTCCAACCTTTTTGTTTCTCTGGGCCGCATTGGAAGAAGTCAAGGAGTTTTGGGCCACAAGTATATATAATATATACTTGTGGCCCAATATACAAGTATATTTAAGGAGTAACATTTCTAGATTATAATAATAAGTATTAAAACTTTATCACGAAAAAGGATATTTTAAAAAATTACTTCTACAGACACTTTCAATTTTTACTTACTTGTTAGATATATGAGATAATTCATTTATTATAAAAGAGACAAACAAAAATTTATTTTAAAAACACAAATATTTGTTTTATTTGAGTCTCTAATTAATAAAAAGTGACAAAACACCATTTTAAAGTGCATTTTTATTCAACTAATATATTTATAAATAATATGTAGCCCAAAAAGTAGCCAAAGTGCCAAATGATATTTTTTACATCAAACTAAAAAAAAGCAGCCACATTTGATGCAATGTAGCCAAATCTTGCAATGCTGGAAGGAATACTAAATAAAGCTGAAGTTGTGACTCAAAGGATTATAGACCCAAATGCAGGGAAAGGAGAGAAAGGACAAAAGATAAAGAGGTGAGAAATGTTGGAAAATTAAGGGTCAATATTTGCATAACAGAAGATCTATTTAACCTTTCTCACTACTTTTTATCTTTTGTCCTTTCTCTCCTTTCCATCCTTTCCCCAAATTTGGGTCTATAATCCTTTGAGTCACAACTCCAGCTTTATTTAGTAATCCTTTGAGTCACAACTCCAGCTTTATTTAGTAATCCTTCCTCATTCACACATCTCCAAGTATTTGAAGATATTTCCTTTCCACTCAAAAATAAAATATGAATAAAGGTTTACGGTTTTGTGAAACTTCTTTTTTGAGTTTATGCCGTTGAAATAAATAAATAATAAAAAAATTAAAACGTTTGTTGGTTTTGTTTACACATTTATTGGGCTGCATTGGAACTTGCCTTGGGCTGTGGGTTGGACACCCCTGATCTAGAATCTTATCCACTCAGCTACTGCCATTCCTACGATAGAACTTCCAGACTTATAAGCTAAACACTCAATTTTTAGATGTTGTTTTTTGGAAATGCTTGAGAAATGGATCCTATTATTTGGACAAGGAACTATTTGTGCTTAGAGCTACATGCTCACCAAGTGTCATTCAAATCGAAGATGCAAACATCTGGCTGTCTCCTTGTAAGTATATGAAAGAAAAAGACTAACATTTCTTTGGAAAGACTAAGTGTTGACAGGGTATAGCATATTTGACAGATGTAGCTGCTTTGGGTAGTGAAGTGAGAAGTTTTCAGACTTTTTCCAAGAAAAACCCGGGTTCAAGCCAATCTGTTCTTCTTCCCAGGACATCCTACCTAGTGCATATGTGGAAAGAGGGTTAATGGGAAAAACAGGCAACTTCTTAGATATTTTGATATCAATGTCTTTTGAGTCCACACTGTAAAGCCTGGACTCCATATTACCTGAAAACAGAAACTCGGAAACTGAACTGAAACATAGAGTTTTCATTTTAACTTTACTCCACTAGCACCAAAATGAATGTGGAAATGCGCCATCTATTGATCAGTTCTGTAATCATCGTAAAGAGTCAAACATAGATGACATGATTTCTTTACAGTTTTTGTCATAAGGACATCTGTATTTTCTAACTTTTTTGATGAATAATTCCAAATCTCCTCATCCTTTTCGCTACACTTTCTGCCATTACGACAATCAAATTACACATGACTAATGCATGTGACTACACATCACAAATCCTTGCATTTTTATTGGTCGCAGTACAACAGAAGTGCGGAACAGAAAAGTTAAATAATTGTTAACTCTACTTTCAGTCTTATTTCTGTCCAACTGAACGTTCCGAAACTGAAAGTTTTGTCAGTTTGGCTTTCAGTTTTAAGATTTCATCGCAGATTCTGGTAATGTGGAATTCAGACTTAAGGTATTAATTATGGAGAATGAGGTAAAGTTAAGGTCCACAGGCAAAAACATAGTCAAATAATGCTTTTCTGGCCACTCTGAAGCACTTTTATTTTTTAATAATCAAAATATAGTGATTAAATAATTATCATTACAAGTCACAAATGATTAGCTTACTTTTTGTGAACATCATTGTAATTCTTCGTGCTACAGAACGTCTTTACATTTTATAATTCTTGGTGCACTTTTTAGCAACACTTAGAAGTTCTTTTGTGGGTTCAAATTCAAGACATTTTAAGTTAGTAAGCTGATTGTTTTTCATGGCAGTCAAGGATTGCAGCATATAGGTTTTCTTGGAAATCTGTTTTATTTTTATGAATCATACTAAAGATTCTTTCGTCAGCCGTGTTACTGTGTGGCAAGATCAGCACCAATTTTACAACCTTGTTCAATTTTGAAAACCTGAACTGTCTATTAGGTTAATATGCTGTACCGAATCTATAACTGATGCGTATCTAATTGTTCATTCGAAATAATATTTTTTAAGCCTTAAAATAAAAGGTACTGGGGAACATGTGAGAATGTTAAATAATTGTGTATCTCACTAACATGTTTTTTAAGTAACACATTAATATCGTTCTCTTAAATTGAACGTTGATCATCAAATTAGAACACTTTCGAGCATATCAGGCGATGGAATAAGCAAACAAACTGAACGATTCAAATTCAACAGAGTTTGAATCTATTCAAATTTCGTTGTTCATTGTTTGGTGTTCGATCCAGCTTTTCACCTGAAGAAGAGCTCAGAAGGGGTTAAGAAAATGTTTGTCGTTGAATGAACAATTAGATACACATCGGTTATAGGTTCGGTACGTCATATTTACTTTATACATCCCGGTGTGCAGTTGCTGTTATATATGTCTATTAGGTTTCTGAACTTTTGATCTATCTTGCCAAAGCCCATCCAGAGGATTCATCTACATCAGTGATTCCCAAACTTTTTCAAGCAACCACTCCTTTGATTCTGTAAACTTATATTCAACACTCCAAATTTATTTTCATTTGTGTGAGAAAGGCTTGGAAATATTCTTAGAAAAACTTTCCTACAAACCTCACACTTTCTGTCCTTACCATACATTGTTTTTCACATTTGGAAACCATAAAACATAATGTTTCTTCTTACCCATTTTAATGGAGGAAAGGGAAAGGTTGTGAGTAACCCAAACTCTTGCCTATGGTCATCATTCAGTCAGGACCCTGCTTCCAGCACTTCCCTGACACTCACTTCTTTTCACCCGTTAGATTTACTCACCACCCATACAGCCAACAGCATCCAATTTGGAAACCATTGATCTACACTTTGACACATTCAAAGTCTTTTGATAAAGTTTCTGTCAGATGGCAAAGTTTTCTTTGTAAATAAAGACACAGTTGTTCCAAAAATTCTTTTGAAAACATTCAAAGTCTTCAGAAATATAAATCAAGTAATCTTTCAAATTTAAGGTGTAGATTGCCCATATCTGTAAGGCTGAAGTTAAGTACATCTCCAAAACACTCACAGAAATATTAAACTTGGTCAAAAGAGTAACTAGGATTAAAACTTGCAAAAAATGCTATTTCTAACTACATCTCAATAAATGAGAGATTGAACTGTAAATATGCTGCTTCAGCCTGTAGAAATGTACAAGCACCTTTATAAAATGCTTATATCTCAGATGGTGAAACTTGATCTACAGTATCTTTCTGCTCAGCATCTATTTTGTAGCAAAGCCAATGTGTACATCACTGTCAAGTTTATGAAACTTGTCCATCACATCCAAATCATAACAATGATGAAGTGTGCTATTTACATGAGATCTTCTGATAAATCTTGTGAAAATGCGTAAAGTGCCCCCTCTTGCTTCCGCACTACATGATCGAAAAGCTGGCATCGCATCGACGATGCCTATGTCAGGACTAACACCACTGTGTCCCTTAAGGTGGACACAGAACTCATTATAGCTGTAAGTTTGTTGCTTCATGCAAGCAGTTGCATGCGTAGGCAGCTGGATTTGGGATGGAGGAGGTTTAGAGACAGTGTGAAGGAAAGAATTGCACTCTACTACACGTTAAACAAAACTAATACCCATTTATTTATACAAAGGATTATAGATATATTATATCTTCTAATATCAGGACTTATTATACTGGCTTTACAGATAATGCTACAAAGTTTTACAGAAAACAATTTTTTATTTTATTTAATATACCTGGACACATACATAATTTTGCATTTTGGACACATTTGTCCCTCCTCAGCAGGTATTTTTGTAGTATATTAATTTTCCGATTTTCTTTCGTTTTTAACTCAATTGGACATTCAATTTTAATCAACAAAAACAATATTACTGTGAACTTAAACATCTGTTCTTGTTCAATTTGACTA
Organism: Centruroides sculpturatus; assembly: GCF_000671375.1. NCBI lineage: Eukaryota > Metazoa > Arthropoda > Arachnida > Scorpiones > Buthidae > Centruroides > Centruroides sculpturatus. Next base: position 339,503 of record NW_019384652.1, on the reverse strand, counting down.
ACAGGAGGTGTTAGTCAAATTGAACAAGAATTTGACTAGCACCTCCTGTTAGTCAAATAAGTCTATTAATCTATTTTGATATAAGTACATCTATAGTGTTTTATAGAAGCAGAGACTAATGATGAAAAAAAATATTTTAGATTTGAGATTAATTATTATCAAAATATTTTGAACTATTGGTTTTTTCATGGCAGCAGATCTCATGGTTGACAGAATATTAAGATGCTGAAGGTAAGAATGAGAGGGATTCAGGACATAAACAATGAATTAAGATTGACTTAAGAGGTGGAATTACTGTGACTAACAGGACATTATCAGTCATTAAGAGTTAATGTTAACTTAATGCATTTGTTAAATGACTTTAATCGTTGTTATAATTTTATTTGTTAATTTCTAAATTCTCCTTTTCTAGTCCATTTATAGAATACTTTGACAGTCTGAATTTTATGTCGGCCTTCTTACATGTGAGTAATGAATACATCCTTGCAATAATAACAATTTGAAATGTTTATTTTCTGTAAGTTTTTGTCCAAAGGCAATAATTATAATTAAATATCTGAAGACAGAGTCCTCCCAAAAAAAAGGAACCACCATTATCTTCATATTCCAGACTATACATTCTTGGCAACTGACCTTCCATTTTAGACTACTGGCTGCCAGAAAGTCCTTTTTAAAAACACAAAAATACATCCAGTTAAAAAAAAATTTTTTTTAAGGAATTGGTGATGTACGGATGTCTTCTAGTTTCCATCATACTGTGAGGACCACCACCGCCCTCCAAAAATATATATATATTGTAAACTTATTTGTAATAATTTTTGTTTATTTACTTTATATCCTTTTTTTTAATTATGTATTCACATGAACCTTAATTGTATCTTGGATAACAACCAAGTTGTAAGATGAAATTCGCCTATTGTACCAATCTAGGGACCCCCCTTTTTAATATCAAGTGATTAGAATAAAACGGTTTATCATCAGAAATCTCACAACATGCCAAAGGAAAGAGGAAAAAGCAACCAAATAATCAAAAATTATATAGAAATGAAGAACATTGCATTCCCCTTTGTTTTCGGCAATGTTTACATGAAGAACTTAGTCAAAGCAAGCAATGAACAAACAATGACTAAGAACAAAGATGAGTCATGTCGACTCAGAAGATGACTCTAAGAAGGCTGCAAGTCACCACCAAATGAGAAAACACTGTCTCAGCTACAATGATGACACTGCCAATGAGTCATCACCCGATGATGACTTTCTCATTCTGAAAGGGTTTAAAAGGAAAGACCCAACAAGAGAAAAGAGAGTGCTGTTAGGAGTTCAGTTTGAGATGGGGACACAGTGAGTTAGAGGCAGTCAAAAAGGAGAGACAGCTCCAGTCAGAAAAAGGCAGTCAGAGTGAGGACACAGTCCCATTAGAAAGACAGTTAGAAGGAGACAGCGAAATAATCAGCAGTTGTGGACACAGCTCCAACCAGAGAAAGAGTGGTTCAAGGGAAGACGACTCCAAAAATGAGCAAGCACGAGACGAAGTGCAGTGAACACCAGGAACCTCTGCAGTCTTGGCCGTCAAGTCAACGTCACAAGAGAAGACATCTTGTTTATCTGGTATGTTGTGAGTCGCGTAAGTTCGAAATACCCCCNTTACTGGTGTAAAATTCAATAAATAAATAAGCATTAGTCCTCTTAAAAACGTTTGCTTATAAGTTATAGGTAATTGCTTATTTATTTATGGTTATTTAAAATAAATTAATTAACACTTAGGTGTAAATATATTTGAAATTGTTTTAACATGTCTACATAAATACTTTTAAAAAATATTTTAATGTGTCTATGTGAAAATGTTTGAAAAATTAATAACACAAAGTACTATAATTTCATGCATATAACTCACATGTTAAATGTGTTTGAAATATAATTTAAAAGAGGATGCAGATTATAATTCAATTTTAAATCCTAATCATGAGTAAAAAGAACATTAACATTTCAGACAAATATTAATTCATCAATTTGTAACAAAATTCTAAACATAAATGATGATAAAATATAAATTTTTGTCTACAAGTACGTATCTTCTAATATTAGGACTTATTATACTGGCTTTACAGATAATGCTACAGAGTTTCACAGAAAACAATTTTTTATTTTATTTAATATACGTCGAACTATGTGATAAATTAATGAGGACAACCATTAAAAATGGATATGACTGGTCCTACCAGTTAGATATTCTCATTAGGGATCTTGTTGTTTTTNGTCCCTCCTCAGCAGGTATTTTTGTAGTATGTTAATTTTCAGATTTTCTTTTGTTTTTAACTCAATTGGACATTCAATTTTAACCAATAAAAACCATATTACTGTGAACTTAAACATCTGTTCTCGTTCAATTTGACTAACACCTAACAAAGGAAGTGACAAAAATTAGTCAAAAAATAAAAACAATATATTATATTTATTTATTTTTACACTTTTTACATGATTGGGACAGTTTTTAAATACTGCAATAAAATTATGAGGGTGGTCAATAAATGCAAGGGTAAACAGATTTCTACATCACAGAGTTTAAATGATGACATTACATTTTGCATTTTTTTATTTAAAATAAAAAAATGCAAAATGTAATGTCATCATTAGTTTCAATTTCATAAATTATTATTTTGAACTAAACTTATTATTATTATATTTAATTCAAAAGTTATACTAATATTAACTAATAATTACAATAAGATAGTGATCTAATTGCCTTCCTTTAGGAAAATTTTTTATATTAATTATTAATAGTCCAAATAATGGTCTAAAATGTTTTGGCACAAGAGAACCTTCCATTAATTCATCATTATCATTTGACATTAATGTTATGTAATGTCAATGCTACTGAAAAAAGATGATGCATAATGAGGGATCGGGAAATGTGTAAAAGGAGATTGAACTGAACCCCATATTACAGTATCAATCAGAATATTTAAATTTTAACACATATTGTGACTTTAAAAATGTCATGTTAGTTATGCAAAATTAGAAATTTGAGTGAACTCCTAATAATCGAATATCAATAAAATCTGTTTTCAAAATATTTTATTTTTTCTGAATCCATCACAATTGTCTTTCACACTCTCAGTTTGAGGACAGATGTTACTGAATTAGTCAAAAAATGAAAACAAAATGCAAAAAACTATAAATTAGTGTAATTTAAATGGTACCATTTATCATTTTTCAATTTTTGTTTTAATCATTTTGATTGGGTATCAAAATGCTGTAGTTAATTTTTGATTAAATCTTCTTTCAGTTTAACATAAAATTAAGGAAAATTATTACAGGATAAATTTAATAAATGTATATATTTGTAACATATTACATAATTTACTAACAAATAATAATTAAAAATAACTGATTTTTTTTCTTGTGAAAGTCAAATAGTTTTACTGTTGCAGAATAATAACAGAATAATAACACTCCCCCATTGATAACCTGAGCAATATGAACTTTTTACACAATGAGACAGCATCCTATTTTGTTGCAAAAATTGCATATATGTGTAAACACTATACATTCAAGCTGCTTTGAAAAGAGAAGGACTGGACAGACATGAAAAGACCACCAGAAGTCTATAAAATTACACATAAAGATAATGTATTTAGTAGAAACCTTATTTACATTGGTACTAAATTTATGCACAAACTTAGTTAGTTAGTTAATGCTGTTTCTGAAAATGATGGTAAAGTCAAATTTACAGAATGTTTACTGGGTTCAAAAACATTTCATGATCCTACACCACTTTTCATAGCCATGCATTTGTAAAACAAATACATAGTAAAATCTTTATAAATAAAATCTTGTAAAGTAACGTAAAAACGTAGCTTGGATGTCATGCCAACATATGTACATAAACAAGAAGAATAACTTAACACAAAACAGCGTTAAAGAACTTTTTAATTCTTTGTAAGCTTTTTCGACATTCCTATAAATGTTGTCTTCAGGCACAAACACAAATTGAATGCTTTTTCAGAACAAATTTTAAAGTACAAAAATGAAACAGCATTAACCAAATGGAATACAAAAATTTTAAAAACATTTTAGAAATCACAACATCTACACACATGTGCTTAGACACATGGAAAGGAGTGAGAAAGGTGAAGAAAAGCAGTTAGTATTATTTATTTGTTTCTACAAACTGACTCAAAAGTCAGGTAATCTGAGGGTGGGGGAGTTTCACGGGGACCATAATGTTGTGAAGAATGACTCCCAAATGAGTACTAGACCCCTTTCACTGAAGCTCCTAAGCAATACAGAGTGGTCACAAAGTGGAGTGTGGTGATGCTGAAAGACTATCTTGAATAATTCAGTGTCACACCTTCCCACTGCCACAGAATGTTGGTGCTCAGATAATTGAGAAGACATCATTCTGGTGGTAGCTGCTATGCGTCCCAGTTGTATTTTCAAATGGGACAGAATACACCTCTGAACTTTCATAGATTGAAAATGTGTCCTTATCATTGCAAAAAAGTCTCCATAGACTTGGGCGTGGAGAGATGGGTAAATACAAGGCATTTTGTCTAAAAATATGACAAATATGGACTGACATGTGACCATGAAATAGTAAAGAAGGCTGGACTATGGTCCAGCCTTGGGTTCCACGAAGTAGTGGTAGGGAACAGCAACCTGTTAACCCTGTTTAAGACATGCTTGTACTTGGTGGTACTGTAGCCTGCCACACACTGCTGATTGGATGGCATCAAGCTTGATGTTGATAATAACTTGAGTCGAAGGTATTAGGAAAGTCCTTTTGATAAAGGAAGCTATGGCCACATTGACACATTGAGGAGGTTGGAATGCTGTGGCAGGAATTATAGGGGGAATGCTGGAATATGGAGAAAACCAAACTCCTGTGGGACCTGGAGATGTCTATATCTAAGAACAAGAGTTTTCTCCCAATCTCTTTTTCCCAGGTGAAATTGATGGAGGAGTATGTACTAGCTAGACATTGTTCTAATGCTAGAAAGGCATACTCCATGTCCCGCGATGCTAATAGGATGTCATCCATGTACTAACTCAGATATAATAATGGGTAAGATATGGTGAGCAGACACTCAAAACCCCTGTGTTCAATATGCTCATGACCAATTCTGCTAAGACAACAGATAACAGCAAACCTATTATGGCACCCTGTTTTTGGAAGTATATCCTCCCATTAAAACAGAAGTAATTATGTTCCATAATAAAGAGCAAAGCCTCACAAACTTCCAAAACCTGTTGTGAAATGAAACCTTCCTTGATAAGTAATGAAATAGTATGCATGACTGCATCAAAGTGAGGCACTGAGGAATATAACACAATAACATCTATTTTATAGAAGTTGTATGCACTTGGGGCAAAGCACCAAGCATTGCATTTATTGCTGCCTTAGCCATGATGGATAAGAGTGTGACACAAGAAGAAGAAGGAAGAAGCCCACCAAGCAGCTTAGAAAGTGCTTTTTCTAGTAGGTGGGGTGGGACCTCTTGTTGTCCAGCAATCTCAAGAGCCAGCCTGTTTTATGCATCTTAGCTTCAAAGAATAGCCTGGGGCAAGCGACATTTGAGAGAGGATCCAAGCGTCCCAAAAGAATCATAGTTAGATTCAGAGAAGACACAATTTTCCTTCTCTTCCTTAAGACAGCTGGAGTTGGATCCTCTCATAAGAACATAGTGTGTGACTGGTCCAAAAACTCACTACCCTGTGAAGAAAGTCCTCTTCCTTGCACAGTATAAACCTTTTATCCTTGTCCAAGACTAAGAGTCTCATATTGGCAGCTGACAAGTAACGATTTATAGATCAACCGCTCACTCAATTCTTGGCACTGCGAGATGATGGCCTTGCAGTGACAAGTGTTGAGATAACTGAGAGATCCATTTGTGGAAACTTGGTCCCTGCTTGAGCACTGAAAATAACTCTGAGATGTCCGTGATGTGAGGGGAAATGTACTTAGTCCCCAATGCAAGATCTGGAAAACACTGGAAGGAATAGGCTCCCCTGTGTAGTTGTAGCATGCAACTGGCAATGTTTTTAAAAGTTTTTGTTTTAAAATTTTTGTATTCCATTTGTTTTAATGCTGTTTCATTTCTGTACTTTAAAATTTTTTCTGAAAAAGCATTCGATTTGTATTAGTGCCTAAAAATGACATTTATAGGAATGTCAAGTGCTTACAAAGGATTAAAAAGTTCTTTAACACCATTTTGTGTTGAGTTATTCTTCTTGTTTATATAAATAAAATCTAAAAACAAGGGTGAAAGAAAAGGAGAAAAGGTTTAATTTAGATAGAATTAGATATCCTAATAAATAGGATTTAACAAAAAATCACTTATGGCAGCTGTTATTTCGTTGTGAATGTGTCTCTTTAATCCGATTTTCAGTTCGGTAGACTATCATATACAGCTTTCAGGTTAGGAACTTCTTTTATTGGTTTGTCAAATGCATTTCGGACTTATTTGTATTTTAAGTCCCTCTTCAGTNTTTATTTTGTTTGTAAAAAATAAAGAAATAACTTTTAACGATACAATAGCCACAATTATTATTTTAAAAAGTTTACATTAGGCTTAACATCGACAAAAATTCAATGCAAAGCGACATGCAATGAAGAAAAATTTCAACACGGGATAGGTTAATATATTATTTCATACATAATCGGTTATCCAAAAAATAAGTTATCCGAATAACCCCAGTCCCCAACTGATTCGGATAAACGATGCTCTACTGTACTCTGTTACTGAAGTCAGAACATTCTGTATCACTTTTGCTTTTGTACTAGTTGTGTTAAGTCTGAGTTGTGCAATTGGCATGTGTGATTGCACTACTCGACATGCACAGTCTTACAGTGGTTTAACGGTTTTGTCTGCATACGTAAACTGGTTTTACCTGCTCTCTGTGTTCTGGGGTTGTGAGGCATGTTCTACCTAGGTATGTGATCTTCTACAACTAATTGTGCTCTGGCTATCTTCTTAATGTTAAACAGTGCAGCATCACAGTGACTTCTTATGGCGTATAACAACAGGACCAACACCCAATCAAACTGCAATACCCCTAGCAATTCCAACAGTCAAGAAAGGTGTATGAACCTCATCTAGAAAAATTTACAGAGGTGTAAGGCAGCCTCTTCCCTATTTATCAAAACTGCTGAGGAAGAACAAACAATCTGTTTGTTCTTCCTCAGATCTCATCCACACACAGGAGCCTTATTTGATCAACAATAGCATTGTATGCTTTGGTAGGTGAAAGACTTACCCTCCTAAGGACTTTACTACTATGACCAAAACTGAGATTCTCATATGTAACAACAATCTTGATATTCACTTCTGTCCCAATTTAAGTACCACCTATGCAACTACTGTTATCGTTTCCCTTGGGAATGAAAAGCTATACATCACTTCTGTTTACTGATCATCCTACAAGATATGCAGCACCTCTTAGGCAACTTGGATAGGATATGCAGGGTTATCAGGAATTCCCCTTGGCTGGTAGGAGGCGACTTCAATGCCAAGTCCCCCATTTGGCATAGCCTGATTGGTGATCCCAATGGATTTCAGGTAAAGGAGTTCCTTGCTAGGAACTTTCTTAGTTGTTGTAACACCAGTGAACTGCCCACGCAGAGAGATGGGTTATCAACAACAGTGGTGACCTCCTGCAATACAGCAGATGAAATAACAGGAAGTGATCACAGGTACATAGTTTGATGAATAAAAATACAAATAAAGGCCAGTGAGGACATTATCACAAAAACTACTAATTGGACCAGCTTTAAGGAGACTTTTAGTATCTTTTCGCAGGTTGCTGATCCATATAACATCACCATCATCAACTACTTAGCTGACCTTTTGTTGTCTACCATTCTAAAAACCTTCCAAGCCTCCATGGTCTATTCCACGAATAAGAAAATGCATGCACAATGATGGATCACTTAAATCTCTAAGAAAAGGCAAAAGGTAAGGATCCTCTGAAAGCAATTCAGACATATTCTGATTCCTCATTGTAGGAAGAGAAGAGATGGCTTTATAAAAAAGAATTCAACAAATACAAGATAAAAATTAGCAAAACTTGGATGCAAGCTTGGGAGGATTTCTGCACCAAGATGGGAAAATGCTCAGCCTTGTCAGACCCATATTACATCATTTGCAAGCCACAAAAATCTGTTGACATCTCCATCAATCTCATAAAGGACAATAGCAGTTTTACCAGTTCCTTAAAAGATTCTATTAATCTACTTATAGACACTCACTTCACATCCAATGATCGCTGCTCAGACACCAATGAACAATGGCAGATAAGGAAGAATATTAACAACCCTTCCAACAAGATGGACAACATGCCCTTTATCTTCAGTGAAATTGCTAAAGCAATAAGGTCTCTTAAAAATAATAAAGATCATGGCTTGGACAGTGTCACCCCACTTATGGTCAAGCATGCTTTCAAGTCAGTTCCCACAGTCTGGGTTTACATATTCAACAAATGCATCCAGACTGGAAAATTTCCCACTCCCGGAAATAGGCCTCGATCAAATTTATTCCTAAAGGTGGAAATAGAACTTTCATTAAAATGGTAGACCATCTGAGGCTTATAAGTCTCCTTTCTGTCCCAGGGAAAGTTCTTGACCCACTGGCATAGCAAGGGGGCAAGGCGGTCTATCATGCCCCAGGCACCACTTGCAGAAGGGCGCCAAATGGTCTCCAAGACAAAAAAGATTTGTTTCTGGAGGGGGAAGGGGTGTCATGCCCCAGGCACCAGTTATGTTTGCTACGCCACTGCCTTGATGGCCTAATTATTAAAAGGATTAATTTCCACCTACAAAGCAACAATCTGTTGCATCCAAATCAGTTCGGACTCTGCAGGGGTAAATTCACCTATCACACCATAGACAAAGTTATACATTTTATAGATAAAGCCTGGAAGCATAGAAAACACATAATTTAAAGCACATTGATTTCCATAATGTGTTTAATACTCTACGGTGGCCAACCCTGCTCAAAATCTTACAGGACTTCAGATGTTCAAGGAATCTCTATCAGATCACTTTTGATTACCTCAGCAACCGTACAGTAGGGACATACATCAGGGGAACAAACTAGCTGCACCCATCCAATTTCTAGGGGATGTTCCCAGGGTTCCTGTTCAGGCCCTGGGCTCTGGAATATTGCTTATGATGGGCTCCTTAGGCTGAATGGCAATGGTAATTTTAAAAATAATTGGAAGATCCAAGGGTATGTGGACAATAACCTTCTTATGATAGCCATCAACAACAGCAAGAAACTCCAGGAAGATGCTAACAAGGTATTAAAAACCATTTACCACTGGAGTGTAAACAACAAACTAGAAATTAACTACAGTAAATGTAAAAACATGGTATGTCAAAAGGTAATCAGCTCAAAAAAAACCAATGAGAATAATTATCAACAACCACAAGATCAGGAACACCATCTATCTAAAATACCTTGGAGTCACCTTCGACCAGCAGTTTCAGTACAGTAGAGCCTCGATTATCCGACCCCCGATTAACCGACACTTCGGTTAACCGACCGTCCTAGTCGGCAAATTTCAAATGTCCGCTAGTGATGTGGCGCTATAATATTTGGCTATGTCTTGGCTACTTTAATATTATTTTTGTGTGTTTTAGCTGGCAACACTCATTTGACTATGAAAGGGGGCCAGTATTTAAACGAGGCTTAATTTTCTAATTTTTAACGATACAATAGCAATGATTATTATTTTAAAAAATTTTTGTTAGGCTTAACATCGATGAAAATTCAATGCGAAGTACATTAATAGCGATATACTAATTACATGGGATATAATAATATACTACACTAATAATAGATTTTTTCATACTTTTCGGTTATCCAACTTTTCAATTATCCGACCAACCCCAGTTCCCAATTGAGTTGAATAATCGAGGCTCTACTGTACTACTCATCTGAATCTTGTTATCAACAGAGCCACTAAAATCTCCAATGCTCTGCACAGCATCTGTCATAAAGACTAGAACCTCAGCATCCAAGCAATGATGATTATATACAAGGCATGTGTAGAAACCTCTGTTCTTTACAGCCATAGTTCTCAATCTTTTTGAAGTCAGGGAACACTAAACTCTGATATTTTTTTCCGCAGAACACTTACAATATATCAGCTTTAAAGCAGGGGTGGCAAATGTTTTTGAAATCAACAGTACACTCAATCTATGACATCATTGGCATTTGCTGATTACATTCCCATACAAAAATTATTTTACATTGTATTGATTTTTCTTTTGCAACAATTTTTAACTGTATATTTGATTTTTTTGTGGAACACTTGAAGTGGCTTCACAGAGCACCCATGTTCCATGTACCACAGATCGAGAACCACAGCTTTACGGTGCTCCTTTCTGGGGAACAATTGCCAACACTAAGACGACTTGCAAGAAACTAAATAAACTACAAAGGCTGACCCTCCTAAGGCTGTGTAAAGCTTATAAAACACCCCAAGTTTGGCCTTACATGCTTTAATTGGGCTTCTTCCTCTTCACATTAAAGCAAAGAAAGAGGTGTGAAGTTGAAGGCTATGCAAAGAGCACAATTCGAAGGATCTTAACAACAACCTCTTGGACTACATCAAAATTGGGATGTTTCCCAATCTAGACTATGAATTACTGCAAAGTTTGATGCAGAAAAACAATTTTGCAGGTGAGAGCATTCCTACTCATCCCAGCAACTTCAGTCATATGGCTTACGATGTCATCATGTTCAGCATATGACAAAGGCCCCACCCCTTCCATTCGCATCTTCACTGATGGCTCTAAACGTGGGGACCAGATGGGCACTTCTTTTGTAATCATCGATAACAAAACCAACAAGTGCCTGTACTGGGACAGCTACCGGCTTGCAGACTACTGCATGGTCACCCAGGCAGAGCTGCTTGCCATCCTACATATAAGCCATTACTTACATTAACAGAATAAAGACAGTAAATTGCCAAATTAGGATCTGTATTGATAGCCAAACTACTATCAGGCAATTCTGCACTCATGGGTTCAAGGTCAACAAAAGTAAGCAAAACTACATCACCATTTCTTGCATACAGGGTACTCAGGGGTGGAGGGGAATGAAAAGGCTGACACCATGGCCAAACAAGCAACTACTCCCTCAGCAACTACTTCCTGGGACAGGATTCCCATTTGTGCCATTAAAAATACTATCAACCAGACTGCACTTCTATAGCAACAACATTAGCAGAATGACAACACTGGTCAACCAATCTTCTGTTTCCTCCCAGTCATCAGCCTCAGGCTAAAGATAAAGCATCTGCAGATTGGCTTCCATACAACACAACTTATCAGCAGTCACGGGAACTTTAATCAGTTCAAGCATAGGGAGATCCACTACTGCATGAGCAATGACATCTCCACCCAAGACCCTCATTTAATTTTCCACTGTGATCACTATGTCGAACTATGTGATAAATTAATGAGGACAACCATTAAAAATGGATATGACTGGTCCTACCAGTTAGACATTCTCATTAGGGATCTTGTTGTTTTTAGGGATCTTGTGAATTTTATACTTGCAACAATAACACTAGAGCCAAACTTCAACAGCTAGTACTTCTGGCCTTAGCAACACACCTAACAGTTAACAGACTGGGCATTCCAGCCACACCAGTTGCCTACTCAATTTGACTCTGGACCTATTTGCAACTGAAAATTGCTACCTGCAAGAGTGTTTTTGTGTGTGCATCCCTTGTCTCCTCTACAAACATAGGTTTATTGTCGGTGTACATCCATGTCCAAGCATATTTTGTCGTCCATGTAATATTATTGTAAATAATCAGGTCAAAATTTTGTTTGATTTTATTGTCTACAATCTTTAATATGTTGGTTATTCCTTGTTCAATTACAACATGAAATCTTACAGATTATTGGTATGCACCATCTATTAGGGTGCAGAACCAGGTTTGCACCTCTTGCTGTCTATGAATATGTAAGTTCAGCATCTGTATCATTTATCATGAAATCTATCAAGTATAGTTTGTTAAATTTCATTGCAAAATCTTTTCCCTGTAGTTTACTGATTTCTCACCCTCTCTCTTGTACTGTGCATGTATACAGTTTGTTTCTATAAATGTGATGCGGTGCTCATACACTCTCCCACTTTCATCAACTATCCTCTCTCGATTTATTCTTTCCCTTCACCCTCCACCTTCTACTATTTAACCTTCTACTCACTTTCCTCTGCTAGGAAATACCTTTGAGAGGTCCTGGCCTTTCCACCCTATTAATGCTACAAATGTAAATATAAGTTTGTGTGTCACATTTCAATATTCTTTGGCTAGAGTTGATTTTTTAAATCTATAATAAATCTAGTGAAACCAGAATATTTATAATAAAATATAGGAAATCAAAATGGAAAATATACAACACCTTTCATTCCAGCATAACAGTTTTAATCAAATTTAGAGTTTTCAACCTCTTTTATAAATCTTCATTGGGATACACAAAGACATTTGAAAATAGAAAGATTCAAAGAATATATTCAAAAGCAAACTGTTCAAAACCAATTTCTAACAATTTATAAAATCAAAATATATTCTCTTATAAATCACAACCATTTATTACAAATACATAAATATATAAATGCAAATACTCACTCAATAATAAAACTAATTATGATAAAATAAACTTTAACATGGAAAAATGTGTGCAAGAATGCCTTATTGAATATTTTATGAGATATCATATAATGTCTTCCATGCCATGGAAATACAGTAGAATTGGCTTATTTATAATTGATGCAATTCCCTTTCTTTGTGGACTTGAAAAATGACATTAATATGTATTATTCATTTACAATAAATAATACACCTTTAATTTTACAGAATTTGTTCTATATTTCAAACTAGTACTTTCAATTCTTCTAAAGGTTCATTTTCAGGTATAGCAAACAATATAAATTAGACAAACTTAACATACAATTAATTTTCTTTACAATAAAATTTAGCAAAACGCATTCAAGTAAATATGGTTATCTATATATATATAAATGGACATGTGTGTCCCTATATTTCACTTTTCAGCCAAAACTACACATCGCACGTGAATGGTGTTTGTATGTAGTAGTAGCTCCAAGTCTCCATTCGTGCACTATGGTGGTTGCGTCTCGATAGCTATAAGGGTGCGAAAGATATGGGGTTTAAAGATTTTCTATTTTGATTTTATTTTAAAAATGTTCAAACCGTTTTAAATTTGAATTTGTTTGATTATAGAACGATTGTAAACGTTCCAGAAAATTGATCAAATTGAAAATAGTTCGTTTGACTGGACATGAACAGGAGACGTTCTGTCTGGAAACGGGGGACCTAATTCTTGCATTCTGTGAAAACAAGTAAGATTGGCTATAATGTAATTATCTTAATCTTCACTATTGTTATTTTTTGCCCAGCGAAGCAGGTCCTCGCAGCTAGATTCTAGATTACTTAGAAAAACAGTATTTTATATATAAAAAAACTATATTATATACAAATCAAAACCCAGCGAAGCAGGTCCTTGCAGCTAGTTTAATATAATCTTCATGATATTACTGGTGTAAAATTCAATAAATAAATAAGCATTAGTCCTCTTAAAAACGTTTGCTTATAAGTTATAGGTAATTGCTTATTTATTTATGGTTATTTAAAATAAATTAATTAACACTTAGGTGTAAATATATTTGAAATTGTTTTAACATGTCTACATAAATACTTTTAAAAAATATTTTAATGTGTCTATGTGAAAATGTTTGAAAAATTAATAACACAAAGTACTATAATTTCATGCATATAACTCACATGTTAAATGTGTTTGAAATATAATTTAAAAGAGGATGCAGATTATAATTCAATTTTAAATCCTAATCATGAGTAAAAAGAACATTAACATTTCAGACAAATATTAATTCATCAATTTGTAACAAAATTCTAAACATAAATGATGATAAAATATAAATTTTTGTCTACAAGTACGTATCTTCTAATATTAGGACTTATTATACTGGCTTTACAGATAATGCTACAGAGTTTCACAGAAAACAATTTTTTATTTTATTTAATATACCTGGACACATACATAATTTTGCATTTCGGACACATTTGTCCCTCCTCAGCAGGTATTTTTGTAGTATGTTAATTTTCAGATTTTCTTTTGTTTTTAACTCAATTGGACATTCAATTTTAACCAATAAAAACCATATTACTGTGAACTTAAACATCTGTTCTCGTTCAATTTGACTAACACCTAACAAAGGAAGTGACAAAAATTAGTCAAAAAATAAAAACAATATATTATATTTATTTATTTTTACACTTTTTACATGATTGGGACAGTTTTTAAATACTGCAATAAAATTATGAGGGTGGTCAATAAATGCAAGGGTAAACAGATTTCTACATCACAGAGTTTAAATGATGACATTACATTTTGCATTTTTTTATTTAAAATAAAAAAATGCAAAATGTAATGTCATCATTAGTTTCAATTTCATAAATTATTATTTTGAACTAAACTTATTATTATTATATTTAATTCAAAAGTTATACTAATATTAACTAATAATTACAATAAGATAGTGATCTAATTGCCTTCCTTTAGGAAAATTTTTTATATTAATTATTAATAGTCCAAATAATGGTCTAAAATGTTTTGGCACAAGAGAACCTTCCATTAATTCATCATTATCATTTGACATTAATGTTATGTAATGTCAATGCTACTGAAAAAAGATGATGCATAATGAGGGATCGGGAAATGTGTAAAAGGAGATTGAACTGAACCCCATATTACAGTATCAATCAGAATATTTAAATTTTAACACATATTGTGACTTTAAAAATGTCATGTTAGTTATGCAAAATTAGAAATTTGAGTGAACTCCTAATAATCGAATATCAATAAAATCTGTTTTCAAAATATTTTATTTTTTCTGAATCCATCACAATTGTCTTTCACACTCTCAGTTTGAGGACAGATGTTACTGAATTAGTCAAAAAATGAAAACAAAATGCAAAAAACTATAAATTAGTGTAATTTAAATGGTACCATTTATCATTTTTCAATTTTTGTTTTAATCATTTTGATTGGGTATCAAAATGCTGTAGTTAATTTTTGATTAAATCTTCTTTCAGTTTAACATAAAATTAAGGAAAATTATTACAGGATAAATTTAATAAATGTATATATTTGTAACATATTACATAATTTACTAACAAATAATAATTAAAAATAACTGATTTTTTTTCTTGTGAAAGTCAAATAGTTTTACTGTTGCAGAATAATAACAGAATAATAACACTCCCCCATTGATAACCTGAGCAATATGAACTTTTTACACAATGAGACAGCATCCTATTTTGTTGCAAAAATTGCATATATGTGTAAACACTATACATTCAAGCTGCTTTGAAAAGAGAAGGACTGGACAGACATGAAAAGACCACCAGAAGTCTATAAAATTACACATAAAGATAATGTATTTAGTAGAAACCTTATTTACATTGGTACTAAATTTATGCACAAACTTAGTTAGTTAGTTAATGCTGTTTCTGAAAATGATGGTAAAGTCAAATTTACAGAATGTTTACTGGGTTCAAAAACATTTCATGATCCTACACCACTTTTCATAGCCATGCATTTGTAAAACAAATACATAGTAAAATCTTTATAAATAAAATCTTGTAAAGTAACGTAAAAACGTAGCTTGGATGTCATGCCAACATATGTACATAAACAAGAAGAATAACTTAACACAAAACAGCGTTAAAGAACTTTTTAATTCTTTGTAAGCTTTTTCGACATTCCTATAAATGTTGTCTTCAGGCACAAACACAAATTGAATGCTTTTTCAGAACAAATTTTAAAGTACAAAAATGAAACAGCATTAACCAAATGGAATACAAAAATTTTAAAAACATTTTAGAAATCACAACATCTACACACATGTGCTTAGACACATGGAAAGGAGTGAGAAAGGTGAAGAAAAGCAGTTAGTATTATTTATTTGTTTCTACAAACTGACTCAAAAGTCAGGTAATCTGAGGGTGGGGGAGTTTCACGGGGACCATAATGTTGTGAAGAATGACTCCCAAATGAGTACTAGACCCCTTTCACTGAAGCTCCTAAGCAATACAGAGTGGTCACAAAGTGGAGTGTGGTGATGCTGAAAGACTATCTTGAATAATTCAGTGTCACACCTTCCCACTGCCACAGAATGTTGGTGCTCAGATAATTGAGAAGACATCATTCTGGTGGTAGCTGCTATGCGTCCCAGTTGTATTTTCAAATGGGACAGAATACACCTCTGAACTTTCATAGATTGAAAATGTGTCCTTATCATTGCAAAAAAGTCTCCATAGACTTGGGCGTGGAGAGATGGGTAAATACAAGGCATTTTGTCTAAAAATATGACAAATATGGACTGACATGTGACCATGAAATAGTAAAGAAGGCTGGACTATGGTCCAGCCTTGGGTTCCACGAAGTAGTGGTAGGGAACAGCAACCTGTTAACCCTGTTTAAGACATGCTTGTACTTGGTGGTACTGTAGCCTGCCACACACTGCTGATTGGATGGCATCAAGCTTGATGTTGATAATAACTTGAGTCGAAGGTATTAGGAAAGTCCTTTTGATAAAGGAAGCTATGGCCACATTGACACATTGAGGAGGTTGGAATGCTGTGGCAGGAATTATAGGGGGAATGCTGGAATATGGAGAAAACCAAACTCCTGTGGGACCTGGAGATGTCTATATCTAAGAACAAGAGTTTTCTCCCAATCTCTTTTTCCCAGGTGAAATTGATGGAGGAGTATGTACTAGCTAGACATTGTTCTAATGCTAGAAAGGCATACTCCATGTCCCGCGATGCTAATAGGATGTCATCCATGTACTAACTCAGATATAATAATGGGTAAGATATGGTGAGCAGACACTCAAAACCCCTGTGTTCAATATGCTCATGACCAATTCTGCTAAGACAACAGATAACAGCAAACCTATTATGGCACCCTGTTTTTGGAAGTATATCCTCCCATTAAAACAGAAGTAATTATGTTCCATAATAAAGAGCAAAGCCTCACAAACTTCCAAAACCTGTTGTGAAATGAAACCTTCCTTGATAAGTAATGAAATAGTATGCATGACTGCATCAAAGTGAGGCACTGAGGAATATAACACAATAACATCTATTTTATAGAAGTTGTATGCACTTGGGGCAAAGCACCAAGCATTGCATTTATTGCTGCCTTAGCCATGATGGATAAGAGTGTGACACAAGAAGAAGAAGGAAGAAGCCCACCAAGCAGCTTAGAAAGTGCTTTTTCTAGTAGGTGGGGTGGGACCTCTTGTTGTCCAGCAATCTCAAGAGCCAGCCTGTTTTATGCATCTTAGCTTCAAAGAATAGCCTGGGGCAAGCGACATTTGAGAGAGGATCCAAGCGTCCCAAAAGAATCATAGTTAGATTCAGAGAAGACACAATTTTCCTTCTCTTCCTTAAGACAGCTGGAGTTGGATCCTCTCATAAGAACATAGTGTGTGACTGGTCCAAAAACTCACTACCCTGTGAAGAAAGTCCTCTTCCTTGCACAGTATAAACCTTTTATCCTTGTCCAAGACTAAGAGTCTCATATTGGCAGCTGACAAGTAACGATTTATAGATCAACCGCTCACTCAATTCTTGGCACTGCGAGATGATGGCCTTGCAGTGACAAGTGTTGAGATAACTGAGAGATCCATTTGTGGAAACTTGGTCCCTGCTTGAGCACTGAAAATAACTCTGAGATGTCCGTGATGTGAGGGGAAATGTACTTAGTCCCCAATGCAAGATCTGGAAAACACTGGAAGGAATAGGCTCCCCTGTGTAGTTGTAGCATGCAACTGGCAATGTTTTTAAAAGTTTTTGTTTTAAAATTTTTGTATTCCATTTGTTTTAATGCTGTTTCATTTCTGTACTTTAAAATTTTTTCTGAAAAAGCATTCGATTTGTATTAGTGCCTAAAAATGACATTTATAGGAATGTCAAGTGCTTACAAAGGATTAAAAAGTTCTTTAACACCATTTTGTGTTGAGTTATTCTTCTTGTTTATATAAATAAAATCTAAAAACAAGGGTGAAAGAAAAGGAGAAAAGGTTTAATTTAGATAGAATTAGATATCCTAATAAATAGGATTTAACAAAAAATCACTTATGGCAGCTGTTATTTCGTTGTGAATGTGTCTCTTTAATCCGATTTTCAGTTCGGTAGACTATCATATACAGCTTTCAGGTTAGGAACTTCTTTTATTGGTTTGTCAAATGCATTTCGGACTTATTTGTATTTTAAGTCCCTCTTCAGTATATATATATATTAATATATTGTAAAAGTGTGAATGTATTCTCTTGAGAATGTGTTAATGGTAATATACCACGTGTTATTAACCTGTAAAAACGTTCATTATTGCTGCAACATTTCAATGGAGAACATACGCATATTTTAAAGGTTGTAATTATAAAAGTTTTTATGAACAATTGTAAAAAGTGCACCGTATTAATGTGAATATGTATTTGAAGTGTTTTTAAATGGCTGTATTTTTAAACTCTTTCCAACATTACGAATTATACACCGGGGTATTTTAGAAAACAGAACCTGAGTTTGTACTTTTGAACTGAAGAGGGACTTAAAATACAAATAAGTCCTAAATGCATTTGACAAACCAATAAAAGAAGTTCCTAACCTGAAAGCTGTATATGATAACGATCCACGAAAAAACCTTTTTTACGAGGGTTATTTTCACTATTAAGTTCCACAAGTACTTTCGACCTCCACCAAGGTCTGCTTCAGGTGGTAACTGTCGACCCGACCGTTGTAACGATGTTGCCAACGACATAAATAAATAAACGTGCGCGTCAGGTTTCACCCCTCCGGCCGCCATTGCTCGAACTCCTCGAATAAATACTTCCACGCCTGTGCAAGTGTTTCCCCGTCCTTGTAGTTGATGCAGTTGCCCCCCCTGCTAGCTTTGTGAATCTCCCAGGCCTCCAGGTGACGGATATGATCCGCGCAGAACACGTGTCTGATAACTTTGGTGTTCCGGAAGTCCGCCTTTATTTCAGGGTCGGTGATATAGGTGGATAAGGCAGTGGTGTGTCTTTTATGCTTAATATCAGCTTGGTGTTCGTGTATACGTTTCTGTGTTGATCGGATGGTGGAGCCGATGTAAACTAAGTCTCTATTGAACCTGTCGTCCCGTATGGGAACGGAGTAAACACCTGGGGCCCTGGTGAGATCGATTGCGTCCTTCGCGTTGCGCAGCAAGTCGTAAAGCGTGCCGGTTCTTAAGTACGCGATTTTGGTGCGGCTGTTGCTAGCGATCTCCCTATATAGGGGGTCTAAATGCCGGTTGAAGCGGACGATCGCGCGTCTCGCGTTCCCATCCGGTTGTCGGTTGTCGTCCGGCGATGGTAAGGGGCTGTCCCTGCGGCTAGGGGGGTGGCGGGCGTATGCGCGTGCTAAACCACGGACCAAGGCTTTATTATAACCATGTTCCACAGCAATTTTTTCTATGCGTCGGATCTCCGCCCATGCGTCGCGCACAAGTGTGTGGTGCGTGAAAGCCCTTCTGGTAAGGGCACGGAAGCAGACCTCGGTGGAGGTCGAAAGTACTTGTGGAACTTAATAGTGAAAATAACCCTCGTAAAAAAGGTTTTTTCGTGGATCGTTATTATTCAACGAGGTGTTAAAGAGTTGGAAGTAGTTACCTTGTATATGATAGTCTACCGAACTGAAAATCGGATTGAAGAGACACATTCACAAAGGATTTAACAATTTGGTGGGCTTATCACACCAAGGCCAACAGAAAAAAAAAAACAGATCTTTTACAAAAAAGTTAGTCTTTAATAATCACCTTCAAATTTAGGTAAGGATGCATTTCGGGTACAAGGACCCCTCATCAGCTTACAAACACATAGTTATAACACTAATAGTTAACCAATACAAAGGAATTTTTGATATATACAGTGCACTGTATTTACAATTTTTAATACAACCAATATACTAAAGAACTAAAACTATCTAGCATAAAATTTATTTATATAATAATGTGATATATCTGTAAAATGAATTGTAACAAGGCAGTTGGCTCCACACAGTCTTATGGATTTAATGTATTTGTTTTGTTTAATGTCTGGAAACCAATTATTTTAATAATATAGAACAGTCTACCAGAATTCGGAAAATGTGGGAGAAAATGAGACATTTACTGGTCCCCAATGATGTGATATATCACATCATTATATAAATAAATTTTATGCTCAATATTTTTAGTATATGGGTTGTATTCATAATTGTAAATACAGTGCACTGTGTGTATTAAAAATTCCTTTGTATTGGTTAACTGTCAGTGTTATAATTATATGTTGGTACTGTGTTTGTAAGCTGATGAGCGGTTCTTGTGCCCAAAATGCATCCTTATCTAATTTTGATTGTTAAAGACTAACTTTTTTGTAAAAGATCTGGCCTTCTTTTCTGTCGGCCTTGGTATGATAAGCCCTCCGAATTGTTAGATCCTATTTAATTTAGAGAGTTAGATAGCCTAATAAAGTCGTGGGCTAAAAGCATCGTTTATTATTATAAAAGTAGTTGATAAATTATTTATAAAAATGCCAATTGTTTGAAATTAAACAACATTATTGGAAAAATTATTCAATAAAATCTTATTAAAATAACAAGCCTTGTATTTGACCTTATAACATATACACTTCTCTTTTGCCACTGGATAAATTTTTATCTTTCCAGCATTGCACCAGTGTATGGTGGTTCCAGCGCTAAAATAACCAAATGAAACAAATAATTTCTAAATTGATATCTTATGATAAATCGTCTTGATTGTAAAGAATAAAGACAACATTGCAGAAGTTCATACAAAGATGAACTTTCGTTTTGATCATGTTTCCTAACAAAATATCACCTTTGCTGTAATACAAAGATGTTTGGACTTACATTTTACAGACCTTGTATGTCTCTCTCCGGTTCGCCTGGTATGCATCATAAACCAATGCTTTTAGGTGACCTTCGAGGTAAAGTCTGGGGAATCTGGTGGCCACAAAACAGGGTCTTGTTCTATCCAGTGGTTGCCGAAATGCTCTGCGAGCCACTGACGCACATCTGTCTGGGAGATGTTTAGCATAAAACACGCTTTGTGTCATGTACAGTACGTCACATGTATTGTGCAATGTACCCATGAATTATGACACATTTTGAAACTTAATTTTGTGAATATTGTGCCTCGTCGATCCATAGAATGTGCCGAAGTAGTGGTTTGTCATGCCATAAATTTAAATCGTGTTGCACTATTCAGATCGCTTGCGGCATCCTCTGCATGTTGTGCTGGTTGCAGATAACAGCGGAATGGGTGCCTATCGCGGCAACATAAAATTCCGTGCATTCGACTCCTCAGTCCCAACCCAACNACCATGGCAATCTGATGTCTAACACCAAACTGGTGATGTCAGACATCAGAGAATAAAATTCAACTTAGCTAGAGATTCAAGTTAATGAAGTTTGACTTATCAAGAATCAATTGCATTATTGCTAACATTCCATATTCAGACACATCAAAATAGAGGATTACAAAGAGTTTGTGGGCTTCCCCTCTATACAGTGATTGGATAAATTATCATTGTAAAACGTCAGAATTCTGACACTACTCAGTTTTTTCCTTGGTTGAACTGACAAATTTGAAACATATATGTGGAGGATTTTAACCCTTTTTTATGGCCAAGAAGACTTTTGAAGACTTTTTTAACAATCATATAGATTGTTAAAAAAGTCTTCAAATTTCTCCTCTGACAAGTTTATTTGTATAAGGAATTCTACATATTTTTTTATAACATTGCATATTTCCCAGCACATAACATGCAAGTGAGTTGACCATTTATTTTTTCCAGAGAGAAAGATAGAGAGTGCATGAAAGTTCTGAAAATGGATGAGAGCTTGACAAATTTAATAGTCCAATGATCGCCTAAATATTTGGATTATAATATGGCTATAATCAAATAATTAATACAAATAAATTTGGTACTATAGGTAAGTGTTAGGCACCATCTCTTATCTAAATTAATAATTATAATTTAATAAATAATTTAGAACCTTCTGGAGGAAAATAACTGACCCGGGGCAAGGCTTGAACCCACAGCCTTCACTTGCTGTGCAGTTCACTACCAATTGTGCTACCCGGATCCTAAGCCAGCCTTTGCTTCCAGAAGTAGGGTTATATCGAAATTTAAATACTTCTGGAAGTGAAGGCTGGCTTGAGATCTGGTTAGAGCAATTGGTAGCGCACCACATGGCAAGTGGAGGCTGTTGGTTCAAGCCCTGCCATGGATCAGTTATTTTCCTCCATAAAGTTCTAAATTATTTATTAAATTATAATTATTAATGTAGAAAAAAGATGGCACCTAATGCTTACCTCTAGTACAAAATTTATTTTTATTAATTATTTGATTACAGCCATATTATAGCCCGAATATTTAGGCAATCATTGGATTACTATAGTGCTAACTAGACTTTAAACTGAATACTTTGAAATAAAGATTTTTCTCTGCAACTTGTTAATGCATCTGTCTGATAGTCAAAAATTACCATTTTCTTACTGTAAACTAAGCTAAATAACTGATTATCCTGTAAAGTTTTATCCATCACTTTGTTCAGACTTGCAAGTTTTTATATATATAATATATATATATATCTGATTTTTTTAAACAAAACTATACATATTTATCACTACAATAAGTCATTAATTGTCTTTGAAATTCAAGCAAGAGGTTTTAGAATAAAAGTGTTTTCAATCAGAATTAACTGGTATTCCTCAGTTACAGAATATTCAAAAATAACATTATGTGTTCAATAACATACTGTATATCAAGTTCAAAAAATATAATACAGAAGGATTAAATAAAAGAAAACACAAAAAATTAAAATTTGGAAATATAAAAATAATATAGAATATAAATAATAAATAATTATGAAACAATACATGAAGTAATATATATACAAGGTGGGAAAGAAAGTCACTTAACACTCCTGCTACAGAATATAAAATGTACCCAAAGTTAATTCACTTATGTCAGGATACTTATATAACAAACTAAACTGGCTAAGTATATTATAAATAAAACACACCTTTAATAATCCAGCAAATAAAAATTAATAACATAAAAATGTTTTCGACCATTTTTTAACAATCTTCTTCAGTTAACATACAATAGAATATAAAATCAAACACAAAAAAGAACGTAAATTTTTATGTTATTAATTTTTCTTAAGTCAGGAACAGTGGCAAGCAGTGACATTTGATGTTAGGGAAGCCATGTTTCCATAAAAGTTTTAAACAAATACTGTAAATGACAAAAATAAAGAATAAACAGTTCATTTATTTTAATTATAAAATAGATAATTGACACAAAAGAAAGATATAAATACTTGTTTTTATTATTTTTTATAAACTAACTCTATTCAACAATTTTTTCTGCAAAGTCATTAATTACTTTATCATAAAAATCACTCATTGTTGATTCCATCAGAGTATTTAAAAGCTCTTTTCCTATTGAAAGCAACAGTTTCATTAGGTTTCATTGACAACAATCTTTCCTCTGACTGAGTGTTCCTTGTAAATGTATGAATTCACTTCATGGTTGAAAAACTACACTGGTAGATGGTACCATAAATATTAATGATATTAAATCATAATTCTTTTATTATATCAAGAATCTAACCACAAAATTACCAATATACCAGCAAAATTCAATTTAAAAACGAACGTTTTCTACCATCTTCACCGGTCATCCTCGATTCGATCTCAGGTTCGATTCCAAGATTTCCTTGGAATTGAACCTGAGGATGACCGGTGAAGACGGCAGAAAACGTTCGTTTTTAAATTGAATTTTGCTAGTATATTGGTAATTTTGTAATTAGGTTCTTAATTCTCACACCAGTATGATGAATGATTCTTTTATTATATCTTTGTTCAGATTGTAATTAATTATAATATGTTTTATGTCTAAGAGTGATTTGCCAATATAGTCTGGACATGAATATAAATATAGCAATTCACTATGTAATTTAGATAAATCCAAAAATTCTCCATAAAATTTACATAAAGAATTAAAACTCACTTCGGAAAATTGTTTTTCATAATATTTAAAATTATTAACATCTAAAAGTAATAAAATTTTTAAAGATTTTATGTCTGAAAATCTGTCAATATAATTATAATTAAATATAGCTTTGTAAAGAAATGTACATAAAAATAACATAAAATCTTCTTTACTTTTTAATTCTTAAAACAATCCACCCAGTCAAATAGCTCCCTACAAGTGACTAATGAATAGAATCGTTGGAAGCATTATATGATATTTTGGTGCGTAGCATCCATGAACTAAACTGCCAGAGGTTGGTGCTCTGCAAAGTACATGCGAGAATACCTGTAATCTGGCTGCTTTACACCATTCAAATAATTTTGCCATGAAATCTATCCTGTATTCGACAATACAATGTTTCCATTGAAAATATGCATATATGAATTTATATTCGAATATACTCGTACAATAGCAATCTTATCGTTGTTTTTCACATGTATATAAATTTATAATAAACTATTAATTTTAAGTAATTCAAAGTACATTAAATATGAAAATAATCGCATGATATGTATTTATATTTTAGAAAATACAAGGAAAGCGGTGCTTCCATAGCTTACATGGACGACACGCCACTGGTCAAGAACACATTAGACCAAGGGAAAAACAGATTGATATGTGTTACACACATAGCTGCCATCTTGATGGTGGCCAAATTGAATCTGACTCTAAAACTGTAAATAGAAAGAGGGTCACGTGACATATCATTTAGGGTCAGAATTTCACAAGGAATTGATTGCTGAAAGGGTTTATTGACCTACCTTGAACAGTTACTGAGTTAAGCATTTTATATGAGCTCAATGTATCAATACATTCTTTGGGTACATCCTATATTCTGTAACAGGAATGTTAAGTGACTTTCTTTCCCACCCTGTATATATATATATATATATACACATGTCACCGTAAAAGACCAAAATTAGAGAATGTCAACACATACAAAATACATTGGTGAAAGACAGAATATTTGGTTATATTATTATACATTCAAACAATCACCTGTGTATGTTGACAAGCACAGATAAGCTTTGGTGGAGGTCAAAACGACACCTGAGAAGCCAATGTCGACAGAGGTGACAGTCTGTCGCCAAATCCTTTGTGGGTATCCAGAGGTAGGACAAGGTTGTACCTCTTTTCCCAGCAACGGTTTGGTGGAAACCGCCCACTTTGTCACTGGATGGCGTTTTTGTTCTTTTGATCCTGTGATGTGGGGATCAGTTTGCCAGGTCGAGTGGTGGAGGATGAGAGGGGTCGTCGGTAAGGTGTCGGCGATATCCGAATAAAAGACACCGTTAACAAGATCAGTTCATAATCACGTAATAAAGTAATAAGTTTGTAATTTGTAAAGAAAAGTTACTTTCCATAGATGAGATTTCTTCTCAAGAAATATTACTGAGAGAAGCAGCTACAGCTAATTCAAAAAGTGGAGGGCAAGGCTATACCTGCTGTCATTGCAAAAAAAGAAGTGTTCCACGAATAAATGCAGTTGTAAACGCAAGGGACTCTTGTGCAATTCAAAGTGCCATAACAGTTTAAGTTGTTGAAATAAATAAGATTGTATAATGTTAATCACATAATTTATGTGTAAGTTTATTATTGTATTATTTTCTTTAATGATTTAGAATGTACTGTTCATTTTAGGTTCAACAGTTTATTTATATGTGCTGTTACTTAAGCTTTCTCCTATTTTGACATATTAAACAGTTGCATTTTTGTCTTAACGTAATAAAAATATTTTTATTCAACATTCATCATCAGGGCATGCTGAATGTCGACATTTGCCAGTGTAAGTGAGAAATAACGATATTTAGCAAATATTTCGTACATACACAAAATGACTGTGCGAATGCTGTCACATGACATTCACTGGAAAATGTTAACATTCTCCAAATATCAGTCATTCACAGTAACATATACATATACTTCTATCATCATTTTCTTCATTTGGGTACTACAATATTGAATATGTTGTCAGTGATACCTTTGACTTTAAAAACAGAAACTGGATGAAATGCATAAAATAATAAAATTATGGATTTTTAAAGTTTTTACAAAAATCAATGTAAATTATGGACCCTTAATTTTTCTTAAAATTAAAAGCTAAGGCCTATGAACACAGTAACCATAATATTCCAACAGAATTCAGTTTAGTAAAACTAATGTTTCCATCATGTTTTATTGCTCACCTTCAGTTACTGTTCATCTTTAGAATGAATGAATACAGCATAATTCAAAAATAGAACATTTAAAACATTAGATCATTTGATTGGAACAGATGCTCAAAGAGTTTTTGAAACAAAAAATTTGTATTCATTTCATTTCTAGTTAACTAAATTTCACACAAGGACGTAAATGATTGTTGTTTCTCCTTACATCAAAATGACATACCCACTTTGTATTTACATATTTTAACTTCTACAATATATTTCATTAATCAGTGTTTATTTTACTTGTCATTCTTTGAATATATTATATTTTGTGTATTTGTTTTATTCAATATCAATCATAAAATACATTTGTATTTATGTGTATACATGGAACATAATTTAACTTTATATTCATTCTGTGAGATTCGGAATTTTATTAGTTAATTAGTGTGAGAAATATATCTAGTTTTTCTAAGTTTTTAACAACAAAGGAAGATACAGTGTCACTTTTTACGGAAAGAAGGGAAATCAACTTCCCTTTCCAAGAGTTCATTCCTTATCATAATCAAACCATCTGGTTATCCACCCTTCTGCACGTCCCTGCACAGCAACTGATCTCAATATGAAAAGTTGTAATTTCCAATCATGGTTTGAAGAAAAGATTATCAAATCTTTTTAAATAAGAAATAATTGCCTATTATCTGTAAAAATTCTCATTAGAAAAAACTGATATGTAACACACAAAACAAAACCAAATTTATAGAATAAACTGGACAACTGTAATGATACTGGAACTAAATAACATATAGAAAATAAATAAAACCATTGTTTGATATGCAAGATATAAATAGGTTAAAAGAAATGTAGTATCTATCTATGTAAATTCTTTAACACTATTGGTCAGAAATTACAATAAAAGGAACAATTTTTCCGCCATTCGGGGCAGTCATCCAAAGAATAGATTGCCATATGAGATGCAGTTCACATTAGTCCAAATATCCCATATAAACAACAGCAGTCAACAGAAATATGGCATTGCCATAGGAGACACACAGTCGAGAGAAATCAGAAGAGGAGATGCAATAACGACAGCAGTCCAAAACCAAAGAGACGTTGCCATAGGAAGCCAGTCAATGATCCCCAATAACCTGCCATAAGAATAGAGTACTCTTGAAAAAATTCTCACTTGTGCATTTCCCTCATTCCTCCTCTATCTAAGAGCTTCATCAAGGAACTTCATCCTATAGAAGAAGAAGACTACATTCTAGACCTTCAGTCAAGGTAACAAGTTTAAATTGATGTAAGCTCTTCCTCTCAGTTTAGCAGCATAATCTCGATTTAGAAGTGTAACTCTAGTTAGACTCTATTATGTTAAGTTATATTTGTATTTTGAATTATGCATCTCATCGATTTAGTTTATTTAGTAAATCTTTATTAGTTACATTTGCTGACTTTCTCAATTAATTGACTCCGGACATTAACCCTGCTACTTTTGAACATATCTGTGACTCCTCCCCATTCATCAATGAGGAAGCCCTCTTTATAATTTGGTAATTTTATAGCAAGATAGAGTGCAAAATCTTTCCCTATCTGTGTCAGTCCTGATGGTCGAACGAGTCGAAAGACTTGGGCAACATATCTATTTTTTAGGCCATCCTTAAACGAGAGTGAGCGGGCCTCAACATCCCAACAATTAGAAGGTACAATATCTTCGACCATGATCTCACAATTCCATTTCTAGTTACATCCCAAAAACTGTCACATGCACTCTGATGAAATAATCCAACAGCCAAAATTTTCTATTTTTGAAGTATGTTCTCTATTTGTTCATTCTAAACATTCTACTTGAAGATGGCCATTAAAATATTGTTGTAAACATTAAATTTATTAAATGAACTTTTGTTGGAATATTATGATTATTGTGTTATATTAATTTGGATTCTAGTTTTGATTTATTTGCATTATTTGTTTTATGGTCTACAGAAATTTTGTATGTTTATTTCATTTAAAACAGCTAAAGGTGCTAATTATGTAATAGTATATAAGTATATAAAAAAATTTGTCATAACAGCCAAACTTTTACATATTTATGCTTTGTTTCTTTTAAAAGTTAACACACTCATACGTTTCAATCACTTCCATTCTAACATGCCATTTTTATTTAAATTCAACAACTAATTTTGATAAATGTACAATTCATTTTTAATTATATATTGTATTCCTGATTCAGGCAGAAACTATTTCCTTCAATAATGCTTAAACTAATTTTTATATAAATAGAGAATAAAACTTTGACAAAAATCAGAAAATGGAATGAATATTGTGTTGGCATTGACATTTTTCTAGAAAGTTTTCAGGTTTGATGAGTCATGCTGTTGTGTCAACAACTTAAACTTCTACTATCAGTGCAATATATTCTCCACAAATCAAATGCTACATTTCTTTAGACAAGATAGAGTAATATAGTAGTAACAGAGAATACACTTTCTAATTATATTCTTATAAACTGTTATAATTCATTTTAAAATTTCCCTTTCAAATAAATAAATGAATAAAGCAAGCATCAAAAATAATTTGTCAACATCCTGCACAGTCTTCTTGTAATAACATAATAGCTTATGCTTGGATATGACCAATTGCTCATTTCACTGTTCTCAATTTGCAACACAGCATTGAGAATTTAATTCACAAAGTAAAAGTAACTTATTTTTCACATTACTTTTTCTAGTAAACTTGTAATTTGCATAAATCTTCATTTAGGTCATTAATAGCTTTCAAGTACTTTTCAGTTATTGTCTGAATAAGCTGTCTGAGTTTTTATGCTTGATTACTAATATTAATAAATCAACTATAGAAACTCAGACAACTTATTTGAGTGATAACTCAGAACTACTTGAAAGTTATACATAACTGTTGTTCATATAATCCATTAAAATATATTTCAGTTTAATCGTTTTGTTGTGATATTATTAATTTTAATGATTAATATGTTATAGGTGTATAGAAAACATAACTTACTACTTCATGGACGTGATGAGATTTTGCATTTATAAAACAATCATAAGATGCTATGAAATTGATAAAAGCACCATTACCTGTAATCCAGTTAAAGTGAACAAATTTATTATAACAAACAACAAATGTTTTACTATTTTTAATAGACATTTTCAATTATGAAATGTTACATAGAATAAAATTCATAAAATGAAATTTAAACAAAATTGGACTCGTTAAACACATGATGATAGTCACATGAGTAAAAGAATGTTGAAGAAAAATAAAAATAAACTTGTTCATTTTATCTGGATTACAGATGATAGTTGATGCTTTTCTTGTAAAACCATCCAGTTTTTCAGTGTCTTTTAGGCTATGAAACCTTTGTCATAAAGTAATATACTGCTAAATTGAAATTACTAAATAAATATTTCTAACTAAATACCTAAATAAATAAATAAGGTTTATTTATTTATTTAGTAAAAGTTTATATATTTTGAACTAGTTCAAAAATTAATGATAAAATATGTTGGCTGGAAAAATATGTTTTAAGGACTGTATTTAGCCCTTAGGCCATAAGTTGGAGACCCATGGCTCAAATTATTGAAAGAAATTTTTGTACACTATTTCAATTAAATAAGCCTTCATAGATAAAAACAAATAATTTAAAATAGTTACAAACAAATAAGTAAAACCAAATAATTTGATTAATTATGAATCATAAGATAACAACTATAAATTTCAAAATGTAAGAGTATGTATCGAAGTTTATGTATGTATGTTTTAAAAAATATTTCATTTGGAACTAAATAAAGAAATAAAAAACAGACATTTAACTAAATGTAATTGAAAATTACAGTTTTTCAAATGATAATTAATTATATGCAAAACTCTGCAGTTGTAAATTAATTATTATTACTGTTAAGTAATCCTAGAACTGAGAAAGTTCTTTTTTCAGTTAAAAATGAAATAATTGATTGATAATATGCAAAATGATTCCATTGTCCATAGATCAGATACTATACAAATGCCTTAATCTGCATAAAAAATATTTTTAATGTATTAGAAATAAAATTTTTTCAATATTAATACAATTAAATAATATTTATTTATAAAATATAAAGCTTTAAGCATTTTATTAATTGTTATTTCAATCACTTTAATGTTAATACTGAAATGCTATCATATATACAACTATTTAAAAATAAAAATTTGCAAAATATATTTATATTTGAAGCAAATAATGTATTTAAAAATTTTAAAATATAAAAATTTACATAGACTGGAAAAATTGATTAAATCAAAATTAAAATAAAAAAATGTAAATAAAGTAATACAATATAGATATTATATATATATATTTTTTTAAAGCAGAATATATTCCTTTAATTGATGATGGATTACAAACTACATTAAATATTTTTATATTAAAAGCATAATGTGCCACATACAAAATGAATGCAAAATTTCATAAATAGCATGTGCTTTCTAGAAGAAAAATCTTTGTATGCGCATGCAACAGTTTAAATATTTTTATATGTTTGCCTTTGTGCTAACATCAAGCAAACACAGTCAGAAGCATAGACTCTCACTTACGTAGTTGCCATTTTTTAAGAATTCCAGAAAATTTTTATCCATGTCGGCANTATAACATGGCACTTCTATAGCACGGATTCACTCTAACACTGTGCTTTCTAGAAGAAAAATCTTTGTATGCGCATGCAACAGTTTAAATATTTTTATATGTTTGCCTTTGTGCTAACATCAAGCAAACACAGTCAGAAGCATAGACTCTCACTTACGTAGTTGCCATTTTTTAAGAATTCCAGAAAATTTTTATCCATGTCGGCATGTTCTATAGACATGAAGAGCGTGTTGACAATTATTGCCAGCGTAATGAATAACTCCATAAACGGATCAAAGACGATGATTTTTACTATTTTTTGTATAAACAACCAGCAGTTACAACAGTCCCACACGCAGAAGATATCAATAAATCTCAAGCAATGTTTGATGCATTTTTCTTTGAACTTCTGCTTCTCTTCCGGTTCCCTCTCTGCAGGAAAATAATAGATGGACACTGAATAATGTTTAAGTATGGCCTTCAGATAACCTGTTGGTGAACTTATGATACTTTGGCACAAAGGACATTCATGCATGACATAAATCGAGGAGTGTTTCATATCAAATCATGCTTAACAAAACACATTTTATAAAAAAAAAAATTAGAAATAATTTTAAAATATCCTTGTAAAACTTATAGAACAAAAATTACACTAAAACTATAAATTTTATTATTAAATAACTCTTTAATACTTTGACTTTAAGTTAAAATCTGTTAATTTTAATTACTATTTTCAATATAAAAATTCATTTAAAAAAAATCACTCCTTAAATATTAGCAATTTTTAAATTAATATTTTTAATTTAAATATTTAATATAATATAAATATATTCTAATAATTAATAAATTTATTAACTATTTTCAGAAAAAAAAAAGCAACATATATAGTGAAAGGTGGGAATAAAAAATACAGAATAAGCAAAAAAAAAACTCAATATATAATACAGAAAATAACGACACACATCTCAAACATTCTTAATTGCATAAATAAAAAGATAGAGACAGATAAAGAGAAGATCAGAAGTGTAATAATAACAATTATTTATAACCGCTTTTTAAATAAAATATTAATGATCTTTGCTGTTAAAACTATAAGAGATTTTATATAATGCAAAATTCAGTACTGTATATATTTTCATTATATTATTACAAATTTCATGCAATTTCCATTTTAAAAAACTATAGAGTTTTAATGTTTCAATCATGTAAAACTGATCTCAGAAATAATTTTCAACTCTCACAGAATCCAAAATTTTTGATACAGATAAATGTTTTTGGCAAGTATATTTTGTCAAAGATAATTTCAAAGTAACCATGTTAAAATCTGCCAAAAATATTTGTATGTATTAAAAATTTTTAGAGTAGCAATTTCTTCTAATATTCTCTTGAATACAATGTCGACCATAAATATGAAAAGTAACTTCTAATTATATTTTGAATATTGCACTAGTGCACAAAACAGAATGCAAAAATTTCTGTTAAATTATTCAATGTATTGCACTATATGTAATTAATTATCAAAATAATATATTAATTTGTTTACTTATAAAACTATTATGTAAAATGTATAAATTAAATTATATATCTACAAAAATGTGTTTAGTCATGTGAAATAATATTGCTGCATTCGATAGAACGCTTATGCTAAACACAACAAAAAACTAAAGTACATATAAAAAATGCTTTATCAAAGCACTTAAAAACAAACAGGTAAACATTTCCAGATAATTTTCCATCTCTAGGCATAACAAAAAATATATTTGATAAATGTCTATGACATTGCTTCATGTCCAATGCAAGGCCATTCAAACTGATAAAACTATTCTTTTTCTTTATGCCTGAAGAATGAAGATAATGAATTAGCCAAAGTATATACATTTACTTTTTCATTCAGCTGTTTTAAATAAGCATATATATACTTAAATTAATAAAATACAAATAAGATGAACAATAACGTCAAGTCTTAAGGGAACCCAGATGCATTGGTGAGAATAAAGCTAACTCTTGGATACAAATACACCAGCAAAAAGCACACTGAAA
The DNA here is from genome assembly GCF_000671375.1 of Centruroides sculpturatus. Taxonomy (NCBI): domain Eukaryota; kingdom Metazoa; phylum Arthropoda; class Arachnida; order Scorpiones; family Buthidae; genus Centruroides; species Centruroides sculpturatus. The sequence continues at coordinate 306,504 of NW_019384652.1, read as the reverse complement.
AGTTAAGTTATATTTCATTTCCATTTTTAATGCATAANTATTTTCATTATATTATTACAAATTTCATGCAATTTCCATTTTAAAAAACTATAGAGTTTTAATGTTTCAATCATGTAAAACTGATCTCAGAAATAATTTTCAACTCTCACAGAATCCAAAATTTTTGATACAGATAAATGTTTTTGGCAAGTATATTTTGTCAAAGATAATTTCAAAGTAACCATGTTAAAATCTGCCAAAAATATTTGTATGTATTAAAAATTTTTAGAGTAGCAATTTCTTCTAATATTCTCTTGAATACAATGTCGACCATAAATATGAAAAGTAACTTCTAATTATATTTTGAATATTGCACTAGTGCACAAAACAGAATGCAAAAATTTCTGTTAAATTATTCAATGTATTGCACTATATGTAATTAATTATCAAAATAATATATTAATTTGTTTACTTATAAAACTATTATGTNGAATGCAAAAATTTCTGTTAAATTATTCAATGTATTGCACTATATGTAATTAATTATCAAAATAATATATTAATTTGTTTACTTATAAAACTATTATGTAAAATGTATAAATTAAATTATATATCTACAAAAATGTGTTTAGTCATGTGAAATAATATTGCTGCATTCGATAGAACGCTTATGCTAAACACAACAAAAAACTAAAGTACATATAAAAAATGCTTTATCAAAGCACTTAAAAACAAACAGGTAAACATTTCCAGATAATTTTCCATCTCTAGGCATAACAAAAAATATATTTGATAAATGTCTATGACATTGCTTCATGTCCAATGCAAGGCCATTCAAACTGATAAAACTATTCTTTTTCTTTATGCCTGAAGAATGAAGATAATGAATTAGCCAAAGTATATACATTTACTTTTTCATTCAGCTGTTTTAAATAAGCATATATATACTTAAATTAATAAAATACAAATAAGATGAACAATAACGTCAAGTCTTAAGGGAACCCAGATGCATTGGTGAGAATAAAGCTAACTCTTGGATACAAATACACCAGCAAAAAGCACACTGAAAAGTTAAGTTATATTTCATTTCCATTTTTAATGCATAATTATATCAAATGAAGGTTAAAAAAGATATTTACAAAAATTTTAAATTTGCATTAATATGAAAAACACCTCAGAATTTATAACAACAAAAAAACGAACTGCTTTTCTGGAGTTCATCTTTATTTACAAATTTTTCTCCAGGAAGTTTGAATAACCAAGTCCATCATTAAAATGCAATCAAATGAAGGTAGACAACTATTAAGTTAATTCATTTGTATGTCTCTTGGCAATGGACTTTGTTATCCAAAAGTGCTAGGGAATATTTGTAAAGAAAGGTAAACTTCAAAAAAGCAATTTGTTCTTTGCTATCTTCAAATCTGCAATTTAAATGACTATATCTATATTGTTATAAAAATTCATTTGGAAAAATGAATCTGCTATCTGGACTAATATTTATCATTGTATTAATTATAAATATGGTTTATGAATTATAAATTATCCATGCATATTGTAGCCGTTGGCCATAATATTGTATACAGGTAACCCCCGTATAACATGGCACTTCTATAGCACGGATTCACTCTAACACGGTTTGAGAATTAGTACCATCCCCCGTATAACACGGTACTTTTATAGCACGGATTCACTCTAACACGATTCGAGAATTGGTACCATCCCCCGTATAACACGGTACTTTTATAGCACGGATTCACTCTGACATGGTTCGAGAAATGGGTAAAACCCTCGTACAACATGAAATGTAATAAATTTTTACATACTTAAGTACTAATAGTTCATGAAAATTATTATTTTTGTGAACTGTTAGTACTTCAGTGTGTAAATTTTGTTTTCTCGTCTCCATACACATGGTCCTTCGTGAAAATTGTTTCAATTTTGCCATATCTCGACGTTTCTGCTTCTGGTGTTGCCAGATGTTTTTCCCTTAATCCATAAGTACTGTACTTAGCACCATATAAGGAAATTTATAAAGATCTTTTAACTAGAAGCAAGCAATCTAAAATTACATACACTTTTTCCAAAGGTAAAGCATGAATCTGAAAATAATGCAGAAAAATGCTCAGAGGATAACGATAACTTGCCAAAAATAAAACGCTCTCGGTTAATAGTGCTTTTAGTGATGACAAAGAAAACATTGTTTAATTTAGGCCTATATTAATATGTATCACTTAAGAAAATTTTAATAAAGATATTTATCTTAATTATGAAAATATAGTAACATGTTTTTTAATTTTTGGACCCTAACCCTCCTTTTTGTACTAGTTCTTTGATTCACATAATACGGCAATTTTTTGGAACGTAACTACCGTGTTATATGGGGGTTACCTGTATATGTATTTATTAATTTAAGTTAGTTGTAGCCTTTTCCTTTGTTCCTTTGTCCTCAAACTCTTCTAAAACTTTCCTTTCCAACCCTTTCCTCCCTCAGGTGGGATTACCGTTTCTGAGAACCATAAAAACAAAAAGAGAATTAAGGCCCTGGGCCGAGAAAACAATAGACAGGAGAGTTTTGGATTGAGCCCTTGAGGAGGGCAGACAAAAACAGGTAGTGCTTTAGATCGCGAGTAGGACAACTGGAGACTGTGAGAGACCAAGACATCCATAGAGAATGAATCCTGACCATAACAACAAGGAAGTATACTGAATTGGTATCAGGCCAAAAAAAAAAACAAGAAAAAGGACATCTAAAGTCTCCATAATAAGTGCAATGTGGTGTCCCACAAAAGTTTCTGAAGGCAAGATTAATCCCAGGTATTCCCTTCTTCCCCTTAATCTATCAATCCTCTTCTACGACCCTTCCTCTTCCTTAGTTGTACGTTAGTACGTAAGTATTAGTTATAAGGTTTGACCTGTGTATGATTGTCGTGCATGTATATCTCATTGTTTACTTAACCATTGTTAATGCCTTTGTGTAAAGGAGGTAATTGTAGAGTTGGAATCCAAAACAACCTGTTCATAGACAAAAATAAAATACTTTGTTTAGAAATTTCTGTCAAGTATTTATGGTTATAATAGAGAGGTTGCGGCCGACGTTTTCAATGCAAAGATGTGTACGTCGGACGTTCAGCGCCGCTTTCCTATAAGCCTAGAAGTTTGACAATGGTGTTTGGATAGTCAGTGGAATCACGCTCGACATTCCAAACACCATTGCCAAACTTCTAGTCCTTCAGGAAAGCGGCGCTGAACGTCCGACGTACACGTTTTCGCGTTGAAAACGTCGGCCGCAGCCTCTCTAATATTCCGTTCACTGGTCTATGTACATTTTTGCTACAAACATCACAATATATTCAAAGGAAAAGGAATAAGAAATTTGAGAAGTCTTGAAAAATAAATCTCACTTTCAATCAGTTATTTTTGTTTTCTTAATAAAATTTAGCTTGCATATTTGATCAAATTTAAACATAAACCTCTCTGGAATGATGACTTTTAAAATTTTTACTGTATATATAAAGTAAAAATAATCATCATTTCAGAAGAGAGGTTGATGTTCAAATTTGATCAAATATGCATGCCAAATTATAAAAGCAATATGAACCCCTTAAATTTTCAGCAGTAAACAGCTTTACTAGCAAACAAATTGTTAAAGAGAAAGATAAAGAGAAAAATAAACAATGCCACTTACTAAAAGTAAGTGAAAGTTTAACAAATTGTCTATTGGCGTTATCAGAATAAGATTCGATTATTAAGAACAAAATACTAGCACACTTGACAGTATATAACCATCATCCTCAACAATGTTTTCAATCAGTTTAATTAACTGATCATCATGTGAATCAAACCATACATTTGATTTCATTCACCTGATGAGGGTGTTAAATAGTATTAAACATGTTGCAACATGTGCACATGGAACAAAAACAGACCATACAAGGATTACCAGATTCAGCATATGCTTTATGGCATATGCATATGAAGATCACAAAAACAACAGACAGTACTTCTGCTTTAAGAGAAATCCCACTATATTTAACTCTAAAACAATTTTTCAGAGATGTATTGACTCGTCAAGAACTCCTGCATGATAGAAAGCTTGGAATTTGTATAGAATACATAAAAACAACTTCAAAACACTTAGATCTTTAAATTAAAGAGCATGTTTAGTTAGTATAAATAGGAATGTCAACAACTGCTTTGGTGGTTTTTACATTACATGTGGAAATAACAATTTATGGCAATGAACAGAAATAATATATCCAGTACATGATATGAAGGGATTTGGTGGTGCAGGAAACACAAGTTCATCAGGCATGAGAGGCATATCAATTTTTGTGATGCTGAGAACATTTCCAATATGTGGGCAGACAGTGCTAGTGACTTTTCTGTGAGATGACTATTGATATTGCTTTTGAATAATAACTAAAATTTTCAGTCCAATGTCAAGAACGCCTTTCTTTACCTCACTAGTGTATTCTGGAATGTTTCCTGGAAAACACCATCATTTGCCAAGAGATACTTAGATAATGTTGTGAGAGTGGAGGATTTCTTTAAATCAAATAAAAGAAGAATTAGCTCTGAATTATCTCAGAATGCAGTATCATAATTGGATGAAAAGTTTAAATTGACTGTTGGCCAACTACAAACTATGGAACAAAAATTGAAAACATTAGGCCTATTACATAAATGTACTGAACTTGAAGATGGGATCACAAAGATAGAATTAGCTCTTCAAAAAACCAAGTCTTGATGAAATAAAGTTACAAGTTATCAAAAAATAAGAGATCATGAAATAGATATACTAGCTAATAAAGTAAGAAAAAACAATATAATAACTTTGAGACTTTTTTGCCCTTAATCCAGTGAAGCCTGGGTTGGGCCATGAACCAAAAACCTCCATTTCTTTCTATCTTTACATCACTCCTCTGCAAACACCACTGTTACATCGTTAGTCATTTTTCTTAGGTCTTCAGCTATCTTGTCCATCCACGTCTTCCTGGGTTTTCCCCTAGGTTTTCTACTTTCCATCTTCTTCTCCAATACCAACATTGGTTTTCTGTTTTCTTCCATTTTCATGGTATGTCCAAACCATCTAAGTCTAAATCTAATTCATCCGACAGAAATTCAAATAAGTCTAATTTGTTCTATCTTCTTTCCCAAAAATTTTCCATTCCTGTTCTTTTCCTTATTTCTTAATTCCTTATCTTGTTCTTCTGGTCTTACTCAGCATGTTCTGAAGGAATTTCATTTCTACTGCCTGAATCATTTTCTATTCTCTCCATGATGTAGTCCATGCTGCAGCTCCCTAAGTCAATACTGGGACAAAGTATAATTCATAAAGGATCGCCTTACATTTCATTTCTAAAGATCAAATTTCTCTTACTGCGGTAGAGGCCATCAGCTTGCTGTATTCTTCTATTTATTTCTTCGCTTAACTTTCCATTCTTTGATCTTTCTGTTTCCAGGTATCTACAACTGTCAACATCCTCTAATAGTTCTCCAGTCAGTTTGATTTTCCCTCTTACTGAGTACTCCTTCATATCACCACTGTCTTGCTTTTCTCTCAGCTTATCTTTATTCTCCCATTCCTCTAGCTCACTATTCCACATATCCAGTTGATGTTGGACTTCTGAATTTTGGGACTATAAATTCATAATGATGCTCAATCTGCTGTTCAGAAGTTTTTACTTATTCTTATTGTAAGGATGTAAGCTGTCGAACCTGTTACCAACTAAATAAGACAAACTTAGTATTAATAGAATTTAATAACTCAGACATAAAAGAATTATTATTATTTTCTTTTAACAAATTCAAAAAGAGAGCAAGAGTGTATTTTTGTATTTTTGAGACCTGATATCTTGAAAACTGAAAGTACTGAATACTCCTATAACCAAGAAGAAGGTACTGTAGTTTAATTAAGTTGAAAGTTTTTTAAAACAGTTACAAGGCTAAAATTACAGTGTTAATGTAACAATTCCAGCAGTAAACTTAAAAAAATTTAAATTTACCTCATGGAATTATCATGGTCTATTGTCTGATATTATTTTGTGTGTGTATTCATTTCTTTTGCTTTCAGATTTTTAGATAATATTATTTCAAAAAACAAGGTTACATGTGACATTTAAAAAAGTATTGTTGAAGAGATTAGCTGACTTTGAAATTATTGTATTATTTGCTAAAATGCCATTAGTACCAGGTGCCTGTCTGGATGTTTTATGACATTAATTAATAAATTAATTGGACTAGTACAGAAAGTTTACTAATCAAGAAATTTTATCCTGTCTGAAATTTCACTGTGCAATGTTAAAAATATATACTTGACTATGACATTTCCAATGTATGGAGATCATTTTGTGAAATGTCATAATGGAAAAAGAACACCAAAGAGTCTACTCTTATTTTTGCTAAGTAGGATGTGTGGCTGTATGACATTACAGTCGACCCCCCTATAACACTGTTGATTATTCCATTTTATATGAATTCCATGTTGTATGAGTCACTTAGATTTTACAAATACGTGAGCCGTTCACAGCCTGGCACACGTATTTGTAAAATCTAAGTGACTCGTACAACATGGAATTCATATAAAACGGAATAATCAACAGTGTTATAGGGGGGTCGACTGTATATGCTTTTGTCCTTTTGTTTTTCTGACATTTTTCCCTGTTGTTTGTTCTTTCCAACTTCCAGAACTTTACAATATCCTTAATTCGTTTTCCTTGAAGTGAAGGCCTCCTGGAATTTCCTGGAATCCCTAGTACAATGAATAAAACATTATCTGAGGGCAAACAAAGCAAAGGAAAAAGACTTTTGATCAGGTGCTTGAGGAGAGAGGACAACTAAAGGAGAGACTTTACAGTGTCTGGTGCCCCAGTAGACAGGTGAAGTCAGAACTTCAAGTGGAAACTTTGAAATCCCTGGCCCAAAGTTAGTGTGTTAGAGCTGATGTGTTGGCTTAATGAGTTCCAACATGCAACAGGCTATTGGAATCAAACATACAAAAACTCCCAAGAATTTAAGAAAAGAAAGACAGAAGCTAGTATTTTGTATTTAAAAAGCTCCCACATGGCCCTCACAGTAATAAAATTGCATTCATTTACACTACTTGGGTATTCTTTCCTATCCTATCCACCATTTTCGCTACTTCTCACCTCCTATTTTCCATTTCTGTATATTTATAAATTAGTATTAAAAATTAATGTTAAGGAAAATTTGTGTGATTATTATTGTTGGGTTCTTTATGTTCTAGTCACAATAATTTTTAATTTTTCTACCAACCACCAGACTTTGGGTGACTGTAAATCAAAACCCCTTGACCTGGAATCTCTTTGTATCTGTACTATATTATCACTTGAATTAAATTCTTTTCTTTTTTATTTTCTACTTTGTGTGTGTTGTTTTTTCTGGGAGTTTGCCTTTGTCAGACAATGAAACCCTTTCTTAATAATTATCACAGTTGCGTTTGAGATTCATGTTAAAAAATATTTCATCACATTTTTCTATAATGGTAATTTTAAAATTTTTTGTGTTCTTAAACATTAAAATTTAGGGTTATTCTATACAATCCTGAAAAATGTTTGTTCTTATTTTTGAATTCATAAATATGCATTCTTCACTTGCACATTCAATATAAATTATTTTAATGTATGGTTCAATTCAGCTGATAATAATCAGTTAAATTAATTGAAAACATTAAACTTGTAGTAATAAATAGCTTTAATAACAGACTGATGTCTTAGTATATTTTGTAACAATTTCCAGTTGGATAAAAGATAGTTCTATCAAATTTTTATGGTGATTTTTGATTTTTTAGAGTAAACAATCTAGAAAAAAAAAAAATTCTGTTAAATTATTCAATGTATTGCACTATATGTAATTAATTATCAAAATAATATATTAATTTGTTTACTTATAAAACTATTATGTAAAATGTATAAATTAAATTATATATCTACAAAAATGTGTTTAGTCATGTGAAATAATATTGCTGCATTCGATAGAACGCTTATGCTAAACACAACAAAAAACTAAAGTACATATAAAAAATGCTTTATCAAAGCACTTAAAAACAAACAGGTAAACATTTCCAGATAATTTTCCATCTCTAGGCATAACAAAAAATATATTTGATAAATGTCTATGACATTGCTTCATGTCCAATGCAAGGCCATTCAAACTGATAAAACTATTCTTTTTCTTTATGCCTGAAGAATGAAGATAATGAATTAGCCAAAGTATATACATTTACTTTTTCATTCAGCTGTTTTAAATANTTTTTAAGTGATACATATTAATATAAATTAAACAATGTTTTCTTCGCCATCACTAAAAACACTATTAATTAACCGAGAGCGTTTTCTTTTTGGCAAGTTATCCTTATCTTATGAGCATTTTTCTGCATTATCTTCAGATCCATGCTTTACCTTTTGCAAAATGTATGTAATTTTAGATTGTTTGCTTCTAGTTAAAAGGTCTTTATAAATTTGTGAGGCTCTAAACAGGTCCAAACCCTCACTAAAATTCGCAATAAAATAATTGTTTTAGAGAAAAAATATATAGTAGTTAGAGATAGATTTTTATTTTATGAAAATGCGACACTAACTTTTAAACAATAGAAGAATGTAAGACCGTCGACCATTTCCGGTTGGAGATCAAATTAAACTTCAATTTTGACCTCTCCTGCGCCCTCAAAAGGTTTTGAATTGTCATCAGGTGACAAGGAGAGACCAATCGAAAAGGGGAATCTGAGAGAAAACGGATAAAACCCTGGAAATTCGAGGACGCGATGGCTTCTTCTCCCGAAAGTTCCAAGTGACGGATCTGTTGTTGTGTGTGTGTCTCGCACCTGTCTTCATCTCCATCTCCCGATCTCGGATCAACATCTTTCCATCAACAGAATTCGACCGCATCATCCCGAAGTCGTCGAGACGTGATGGAATGGTTCATTCGTGAACAAGGGGACACTCAAAATGGGACTATCTTGGAAAGGAGAGGAAGACCCAGAGGCTGCAGTCGCCGCAGAACTTCCAAGATCACAGAAATCTTGTAAGCTTCTTTCGTGTTTAATAAACAGTTGTGTTGTTTGTAAACAAAGCATCTATCTCTGACTCAACTGCTTCCACATGTCGTTGATTGTTACCGCTCGGCAACCCAAATGGCAAGGGAGATGATGACAATATATATCACATATTATCGTTCATCGAAAGCTTTTTAATTTCTCCCCCCTCGGCCCCCACAAATTTCCTTATATGGTGCTAAGTACTTATGAAGAATAAAGCAAGTATGGAATAAGGGAAAAACATTCGGCAACATCAGAAGCAGAAGCGTCATGATCTGGCAACATTGAAACAAGTTTCGAGAAAGACCACGTGTATCAACAGAACACAAGAAGAGAAAATTTACATACTTAAGTACTAATAGTTCACGAAAATAATTCTCGTGAACTATTAGTACTTAAGTATGTAAAAATTTATTCCATTTCATGTTGTACGAGGGTTTTACCCAATTCTCAAACTGCGTCAGAGTGAAACCGTGCTATAAAAGTACCGTGTTATACGGGGAATGGTACCAATTCTTGAACCGTGTTAGAGTGAATCTGTGCTATAGAAGTGCCGTGTTATACGGGGGTTACCTGTATTTATTACTTATGATTATTTTTTTACTGTTAGGTTGTTGTTATTAATATTAATAGTAATGTTCATGTATTCTTTATTAATGTTATTAATTTTATTAACTTATTATCCATACATGGATTGTTGACCAGTTGGCATTACTTCATATCATTTGGCATTGCCAGTTTTCATTTAAAATTTGCCTTATCTCATTTAAGAAACTAACAGAATATCAAGAGCTGTATTTCTCAGAAAAGTTAGCAAAAAAAAATCTTTTTTAAAGATATGGAATGTTTGTATAATTCCATATCCAGGAAGCAAATGGCAGAAGCATCTATACTGTCACAGTCTGCTACATTGTTTCGGTTGGGTCAGTCTGACAAGTGATTAGCATTTGATAGGAACATAATTATATTAACTAGGGGGAAAAAGTGGGATAAATACACTTAATTCTTTTTCCCATGTTACAGTAACATATTAATGAGGGAGCTTGCTCCAACTGACCTGACTGGAACAAAAGGCCAGATCATTAACTACATAGTTTCCTGTCATACTTTATGGAGAACAATCTCGTTAAAGTATATCAGATGTGTAATAATGATAAGTCATAATGTCACCAAAAATGTATAAAAATGATCATTTACTATTTTAATAATAATTATTATGGCTTAAATTATCTATAATAAAGTGTTTGTTACACAAATATTTATCTTCATTACTAGGAAAAATATGAAAATTTATCTCTTACTTTTCATCATATTCTGATTATGGCAATTTACTTCAATACAGCATTATTGCATTTTTTCAACACAATGTGGTCACTTCCAGCAAATTTCTATTAACAAGTTAACTAGGTTTTTATCCACATATCCAGATACTTTAAGACTTGACACCATTGTTCAACCTATCCTTCATAACAATACATATTTTTCAAAACTGATTTTAAAATCAGTAATTAATAATGTGTTTGATACTCTGACAGTTAAAGTACTTTATACTAGGAAAATTTAATTTTATACTATATGAAAAATACTTCAAATTCAATACATAAATTTTAAATTTAATATTTAATCAGAGTTAGACAATTATCAGTTTAATATTTTTTATAAGATGAGATCTAATCAAAAATAGATTAGCAAAAATTTGATCATCATTTTAAATATTTTTTTCAGTAACACTTTAATTTAATAAAGAGAACGTTTTCGACCCCATTTTGTAAATCTGCATCAGGATTAACATATAAACAGGGAGATTCAAACTGTAAATTCTAATTAATGTTCTAACAGATTTTTAGAACAAATTGAAATAAGATTTCAAATAAGAACAACTGTAAAACCCAGTTAAAATATGCAGCTGTTCATATTCAAAATCTTATTTTCATTTATTTTAAAAAGCTGTTAGAACATTAATTAGGACTGACAGTTTGATTCTTTCTGTTCATACGTTAAAACTAATGCAGACTTATGAAATGGAGTCAAAAATGCACTTTTAATTAAATTAAAGTGTTACTGAAAAAAGTATTTAAAATGATGTTAAAGCTCAATCAGTTTTGTCTTACATAAGTGTTTTTTTTTTATCTTACAAAAATATTTTACTACTATAAAACAAAAAATTATGCAAACTGATTTACCAAAATAAACAATTTTATAAATATATTCTTAAACATTTATGGTCTCTGACACTTCTCTTCACACAAAACTATAAAGAAAGTTATTTTTTATATTTGGTTTTCTCTTAAACATAGATCTAAATCCATAAATATCTAATANTAAATGATTTCGTAGTCATCCTTAACCATTAAATTTAAAAATAAGAAATAAACACAATGATAAACGTTTCTAAAAAGTAAATTGATTTAAAGACAATGTCAAGTAAGTTTATCTATTACAGTATTGTATTTTTACATTTATGTCGTGTTTACTGCACTAATAAATCTCTACTCTTTAAAATTAATCGAATTAAGATTATGAAAATAATAAATAATGAAATAAATTTAGAACCTTCTGGAATAAAAGAACTGACCCAGGGCGTGGCTTGAACCCGCAACCACTGCTTGCCGTACAGTGCACTTGCCAGTTCCGCCACCAAGACCTCGAGTGAGTCTTTGCTTCCAGAGGTATATTAATTTAGATATAACCTTACTTGGTTAAATAAAGCACAGGCTGGGGACGACTCCTATGTCCATGCCCTAAGGGCATCACAACAGCACTCAGTCAGCTAATGCATTACCCAGCAAAGTATATATATATATGTAAATAAGTATTTAAACAGCCAGTTCTGTATTTAACCAAGTAAACTTATATCTAAATTAATATACCTCTGGAAGCAAAGACTCACTCAGAGTCCAGGTGGTGCAACTGGCAAGCGCACTGCATGGAAAGCAGAGGTTGCGGGTTCGAGCCCCGTCCCAGGCCAGTTTTTATTCCAGAAGGTTCTAAATTTATTTAATAATAATTATTAAAAGAATTTTTAGAAAATTTATAAGATAATAATTAAGCAAATATATACAAAAACGATTATAATAAAATCTGTAATCATTATCAACATATATTTACCAAATCATAATTCATAATAAAATAATACTTAGTGATGCATACAACAATTTAAGGGTATTCTTAAAACAATTTGTTAAATAATCAGCAAATAAAGATAACTGAAATGCATAGTTTTTCAGATTTATCATCAAATAATCATTCAAAACAATACTTTTAACCAAGTCGCTTGAACTATTCTAGAATAGTGAAATTATTAAAAGATCACATTTTCTAATGCCAGCAATTAAAAATCTAACTTACTAAATATTTTTTTATGACTTAAAGCTAATTACATTGCTTCAGATCTACAAAATGATTAAGCTAATCCTGATAATTATGTATGTATGTATCTATCTATCAAGTTTATACAATCAAAGTTCTCATTTAATGTGTTTGAATAGTGTACCTAATAATGTACTCACCTGACAATAAGTTGCAAGATCAAATTCTGCTCCAATCCATTTCTTTCCTATCTTTAATCAAAAAGATGTAGAAGTTTTATGAAACAACTGAATGGTTGTCTTATTAATAATGAAACAACATCCAAAATATCAACCACTGATAGAAACAAAATATCCACCCAAGGAAAATAATATTTATATTTTTGTTTCTGTATGAAGATTAAATTTGCCACAAGATACAATTGCATTTTGATGAAAATATGCATTTATTATGATTATATTGTGAATTATTTGAAGAAGTAGACAAACTAGACATAAAACAAAGACAAAGTAAATTTTATTAACAACACAAATACATGTGAAGCTAGGTGAAACAAAAATTTGTGGTCAAATGTTATGTAGAAACTCTTAGAGTTTCTACGAAAATTAAGTCTGTCTACTCTGACCAATATTCTTAAAATTCCTGAATCAAAATTACATACAAAGATAATTAGCACTATCATGACACAATTACTCCACCTGACAGGACAAAAGAACCCATATTATCTAGATCAGGAGTAACCAAACTTTTTTCACAATGGGCCAGATAACTGAGAGAATGACAAGAGCAGGCCATACAACTATTTTGTTCATACAGCACAATAAATACAAAAAAATAAAGACAAACAACATAATTATTTACCAATACAAAAACACAATTGCTACTGCAAACTCTTTATCACTTTCTTTAGAAACTTCATTGCAGTTACTAATACAAAATGCACTCTGATATTGAAGTCACCAAATTTTTTATTTCACTGATTTAGCTAAAAATTATATTACTATTAGATGCAAAATCAGATTGGACCAATTTTAACATTTTTACTTACACTTATTTTAATTTTTTTTAGTAATTTATCTATATTTCCATATGAATAATTATATTTTAGCTCATTTCTGGCAAAGTGCAACAATAAACCAGATCTGGCCCACAAAGTCAGTTCTGCTGTATGTACAGTTTGTCAGTTCTGCTGTTTGTTGTCGCCAAACTACAGACCTGCAGTTTTGCAGGTCTATAGTTTGGTGAATCCTGATCTAGATTCATCATGAGAATAATTAAACTAAGACTAATCTAAAAACTAAATAATTATTTACAAAAACTAAGCTAATTGTTAGTTAAAAGAAAAAAATAAAGCAACAAAAAAAGGAGAACAGGAAATAAGAAAGAAAAAGAATGTCATGAAAAAGCAGGATGATAACAGAATCTTTTCTTTTAATGTTGGAGACCTTTATAGTTTATGGACTTAGCCACTTTGAAAGTAAACAGATTTCCAGCTGTTCAAGACTTTTCATGTCAAACATATTACAGGTCAGTTAGATCAAAGTAATAGCATATTAAATCAACATGAACTGGTACAAAAGCATATACAGTACATCTAAAATGGTAACTAAAATGCTCTTTTTTTTATCATCATTTGGCACTCCTTTAAACATTTGTTTAATAGTTTGATGTGACTTCTAAATACTACACAAGTAAGGTGCCAACTTGGCAATCTTTTATTGGAATTGTGTACATTCCAGGGATTCTGAGTAAATCCCATACACCTTTATTGTTTCTTTGGAGTCGGCAAAACATATTACATTTCTTCTGTAACAGACATTTGTATCCATTATCTTAGTAATATCCTTCACCTGAAAAAGACCTTCAAATAAAGTTGAAAACATTAGCCATTTCTTTAACAGCTAATATTTTCAAGAATTTGTAGATAAAATTTGAATTTTCTGTTTTTGGTTATCTAGTTTCTACATTTAATTTTTGAGCCTAACGTGTAATAATAAATAAAAATATAAAGCAAAAACATTTGCGTTCAGCATACATAATAGACAGTCATTTCTCAATACATAAGAGAGTCTACTTAACATTAAATGATTGACAACAAAATGTGTATTACGTTATAAGTTTTCAAACGTGCTATATAAATTAAAATATAAAACTTTGCTTATTGTAATCACTTTCAGTAATAGCTATCATTATCTTAAGGTAAATAGGCATTGTTAAAGTGTTTCGTCACACTATCAGCCTCAATATCACTCAAAAGTGCAGTAGTTATCATATACCAGTTTTTGTATCAATCTTAATCATTGTTTTAAATGTTAACATCAACTGATTCAAAAAAACTGTACTTTTGATAATACTAATAATTTCACACCTGATACCTTTAAAAGCAGTATATTTTTAACTATACTTTAATGTTTTCAGTTGTTTTTAACAAGCTTTTTCAAAGATGAAAAAATACATTCTAAATATAGAACTTGTTGTTCTATATTTAGAATGTATTTTGTTATCTTGTGTCATCTTTTTCATCAGTGTACAACTTATTAACCTGATTTTAAAATTAATGCATTAAAACATAATTTCACAAATTCAAATGCACATGCCAAATGTCTGTTATTCATTTAAAAATACAATAACTATCAAAAATTTATAGTAAAGTAAAATAAAATAGACAATAAAAGCAACAAAATAGTATAGGCTAATATAAATAAATAAATATATGTAGAATACAATGAAATAAAACTAGATGTATATGAATAAATAAATAATTCTTACTTCCCTCTGTATCATATTAGTAGTGCTTTGCATTGCAGTCTCTGCAATTGATTGCTTGCTCCTTTTGAATTGTTTTGTAAATTTGCCAAGCTTCAGAATGTTTTACCTGCCTCCTCTTCTCTATTTTCTGTATCATTTTAGCATGATTCGTAGCTGCCGAGACAAAAGTGGGATCAGCTGACATATACTGCAAATGCTATATTAGGATTGGCTTTATTGATGTTGTCTATATGCTCTTTAATTCTTGCTACTAGTAATCTATTAGTTCCATGTAACATAATTCATGCTTTAATCTGCTGTTCAAGGATATTTTATAAATCCCCAGTGCTTGTGTTGGTTGGGTCAATGGGCTGTTTATCATTCCAGAGTAACCCATAAACTTTTGAACTTTATTTGAAGATTAGTTTTCCTGTTGCTTGACCTATTTCTTCAAATGTTTTAGCAAGCAGAGCATATACCCCTCTTGCTCTTGCAGCTTGTATCTGCTTTTCTTTTCTTTTTATTGTGCATTTCTTGATCAATGCTTTGATATTTTTCAATTTAAATCAATATGGGTATCTTAAAAATCTAATGTACTCCCACTCTTGTTCTCTATCTTGTATATTTATGCAGCATGTGTTTGCTCTAAAGGCTCCATCTTATAGTTGATTGCATCATGAAATGCCCATGGTCTAAATTTATTTTATTTATTTATTTACTAGCAGATCAGCCCAGCATTTCTTCAGCAAGAAGTAACAATAGTGGAAATTAAGATTATTAGATTACAGCCAATCTTGCCCATTTTTACAAAGTAAAAGAATTAGGTTCACCCTCTTCAAAGAGTAATTAGAGAATTTTTAAATGGATCTAAAAACATGTTCGATTTCCCACAAAAATCTCATTTACAATACTGTACTACAGAAAAATCCAAATTCAGTGTAATCCTTAACCCTCTCCCTCTCCTCCATGGGGGAAATTTTGAAAAGTCCCTTCTTTGTGTACATTCTCATCATGTACCCTAACTGTGTACTAAATTTCAATTTTCAACTCCTATCCATGTGTAAGAATGCAGATTGGGAAGAGATTTTTATTCCCTACCATCGGGATGGTCTAAGGTCTACGCGTATGTAGGTGGCGGTTTTTAAAGGCAGCAAAGACAAGTGTTTTACAAAGGTAAACTGTTTATTCCAGACAATAATGCTTACATAAAGTCTCTCGTTGACAAAGTCCTGTGTTATTAGTAAATTTCGACGTTGGTACTGGTCTTGCGTCGTCGGTAATTTCAGCGGCGATCTGGTCCAGCGTTGTAGGGATTTTCGGCAGTGATCTGGTCCAGCGTTGTAGGGGCCTTTTTTGACAGTGTTGAGAGGATAAAGTTCAAAGTCTCTAACGTCGGTGCACAAAAAGAAGAACAGAGGTATAAAATAAGCGGAGACGACACGAACACAACAGAAGTCTAGGTGGGAGTCTTGGTGGAAATCTTACCAGTTGTCCTTGAATTTTGAGTTTTTATAGGGTTTTTGCGATTGGCTTCTTACTAATTGGATAAATCTTACATCACTGTTTTCCAATTTGTCATCCATCTGTCGCCAGGTGTAAATAGAGCTTCATAAAGCTCGCAAAAAAGGTCAGCTGGAGATAGTTTATCCGACACCATCTTTCTCGACTCTGATTGCGTTTAATTGTTGATTATGACAACAATGCTTTTTGATATTTTTTTTTCTAGTTTCGTTTTGCTTCCTAAACTGCGTCTTAACTTTAATATTTTAAATTTTCTTCCTTTATATCTAAAATTTTGTTTTTCCCGTTATTCTTTATGAGCGCTGACTTCAAAGTCCGGTATCGCCGATTCGATACTTATATAATTTGCTTTCTTGACGATTTAACTTAACAAACTTTTTTTCTTATATCTTTCCCTTTTGCGGGGGCTATTTCTGGGCCTCACACATGTGGGCTCTACACTCAACGTTATTATTATTATTATTATTATTATACAGTGGTGCCTCGTATAACGTACGCCTCGAATAACGGACGCTGCGAATAACGGACTTTCTGTTTGACCGTTACGTGACTCGAGCAACGGACTTGCTGCGAACAACGGGCTTTCCGTTCGGCAGTTACGTGAGACAAACAATGGACTTTTTTCAAACAAGTGCGAATGATGTTTCCACTCTTTTGCCGTTGCCAATGACAATCTGCTATTTTCAGGATATATTAGTATTATTAAAATGTATTATTAGTATATCTGAAGTAGAAATGCAATGTAATATATGTTGATAATTTAAATAAACATTAAATGTAATGTAATATACGTTGACGATTCAAATAAACGAAATGTAATTGTGTAGATGCCGAGGTTGCAGGACGAAAAGAGGTTGTAAAAACAAACAGAGCGAGAGTAGCTCGTAGAAGTGTTTAGTGATCTTAATTAATAAAGAAATATTCGTATCATATAATCTAGCAAGTTAAGTCATTTATAATGCATCATGGCTTCTAAAAAAACAGAAAGGTGATTTCAATTGAAACAAAGCAAGAAATCATCAGGAGTGAAAGTTGACAAAAACTTTCTTGTCGAATGTGGAGAGGTTCAGGAGTTTACCAACACTCATTATCCAAACAGAGCTGAGGCCAACAGGATTAATGATCTCTACGATGACACCTTTGTCCGTCATTTCCGACAGGTGTTAAAGAAGAGAGAGAAACAGACCACCTTTGTCATGTTTTTCCAGTGGGCAAAAACAAAGGATGGAACAAGAGAAATTGACCCTGCAAGTTCCGGTAGCCTCTCCTGAATCTGAATCTGATTAAAAAACAATAAAAAAAGACCCGCTGCAATGTGTAAAAAGTCTGTATCTGTATGAATGTGTAAAGAAAGTGTTCATCCACCTCCTCCTCACAACATCTGACTACCCGGCATAATTGGTGTCTGCGCCATTTTCACTTTTTATGGTACAGTACGGTTATTTTATGCTGCGGAACGAATTATATGTTTTAACATGTATTTCTATGAGAAAATGTGTTTCGTATAACAAACATTTCACTTAACGAACGTGCACCTCAGACGGATTAAGTACGTTGTACGAGGCACCACTGTACATTATTTAGTGGGTTATACTCGGTTCACACCAGTGGCTGTGTACTATGCCAAACCAGAGTCAAGGCTTAGCAACCGAAACAAAACTAAAATTAAATAAGTGTGTCAGTGTCTGTATTCAGAAATTTCCTAACAATTTGGCACGTATTCGATATAGTGGCCTTCTGTAGTGTGATGTATGTATTTCTATTCAATTGTAATGTTTCCAGGCTTTTGTGTAGCGTGTGTGGTATCACACCGGCACAGGAGATAACAACAGGTACAATAAGTACCCTATCCATCCTCCACAGATGCCTTATTTCCTGGGTGAGTTCTGTGTACTTGCTAATTTTTTTAGTGCATGTGTTTTGTACATTGTAAGTGTTTGGAATGGCTATGTCTATAATGTATGTGATTTTATTGTGTTTGTCAATAAGTGCGATGTCCGGTCTGTTGTGGTAAATTGTTTTATCTGTGATTATGACTCTGTCGTAGAACATTTTGTGCGTGTTGTTTTCCAATACTGTTTGTGGAATATACTTGTAGCATGGTTCATGGATGTCCACCAATTTGTGTTTCTTTGCAGGCTCTTGGTGTATTATATTTGCTACTTGTCTGTGTCTATGTAAGTAATTTCTCTGTGCCAAGAGCTTGCAACCAGAAGTGATGTGTTGTATTGTTTTTGGCATGATGTGACATTTTCTGCATGTGTCATTTGCAAGTGTTGTATCTTTGAGTATGTTATCTGTCTGTAGTTTTTAGTATTTAAGACCTGATCCTGTATGGTAATCATGAATCCTTCTGTCTCCCCAAAGACACATCCCCGATCTAACCAGCTGTTTAATGCAGTTTTGTCAACAAAATCCTGGGCCAAATTATAAGGATGCCTACCATGGAGTGCATTTCGAGCCCACAATTGCTTGATCGTGTCTATGCTTTTTATATGTTGTCTCATGTCTGTATGATGTGAGTGTAAATTTAATGGTGTGTTATTTGAGTCTGCTAGAGTTACTGCTTTATGTAACTGTGATGTTTCTTGTTTTCTGTAGAAAAACTCTCGCTGTGACTGTATTTGTTTGTGTGAGGCCCCGGAAATAGCCCCTGCAAAAGGTAAAGATATAAGAAAAAAAGTTTGTTAAGTTAAATCGTCAAAAAAACAAATTATATAAGTATCGAATCGGCGATACCCGACTTTAACATCAGCGCTCATAGAGAATAACGAGATAAACAAAATTTTAGATATAAAGGAAGAAAATTTAAAATATTAAAGTTAAGACGCAGTTTAGGAAGCAAAACGAAACTAGAAAAAAAAATATCAAAAAGCATAGGTGTCATAATCAACAATTAAACGCGATCGGATTCGAAAAGATGGTGTCGGATAAACCATCTTTAGCCGACCTTTCCCGCACGCTTTACAAAACTCTATTTACACCTAAAGACAGGTGGATGACAAATTGGAAAACAGTGATGTAAGATCTATCCAATTAGTAAGAAGCCGATCGCAAAAACCCTATAAAAATGCAAAATTCAAGGACAACTGGACTTCCACTAAGACTTCCACCAAGACTCCCACCTAGACTTCTGTTGTGTTCATGTCGTCTCCGCTTATTTTTGTACCTCCGTTCTTCTTTTTGTGCACCGACGTTAGAGACTTTGAACTTTTTCCTCTCAACACTGTCAAAAGAGGCCCCTACGACGCTGGACCAGATCACCGCCGAAAATCCCGACGACGCAAGACCGGTACCAGAATCGAAATTTCCCAATAACACAGGACTTTGTCAATGAGAGACTTTATGTAAGCATTATCGTCCGGAATAAACAGTTTACCTTTGTGAAACACATGTCTTCGCTGCCTTTAAAAACCGCCACCCGCATACGCATAGACCTTAGACCAGGGGTGTCCAACCTTTCTGTTTCTTTGGGCCACATTAAAAGAAGTTATGGAGTTCTGGGCCACAGTTTATTGTGGCCCAATCCTTAAATATACAAGTATATTTAAGGATTTACATGTGTAGATTATAGTAATAAGTATTGAGACTTTATCACGTAAACGGATATTTTAAAAAATTACTTCTACAAACACTTTTAATTTCTACTTAGAAATAGATAAATTTATTTATTATAAAGGAGAAAAACAAAAATTTATGTGAAAAACACAAATATTTGTTTTATTTGGGTCTTTAATTAATAAAAATAAACAACGAAACACAATTTTAAAGTGCATTTTTATTCAACAAATATATTTATAAATAATATGTAGCCCAAAATGTAGCCAATGCGCCAAATGATATTTTTTACGTCAAACTAAAAAAAGGTAGCCAAATTTGGCGCAAAGTTGCCAAATCTTGCAACGCTGAAAGGAATATTAAATAATGCTAGAGTTGGTATTCAAAAGATTATAGACCTAAATTCGGAGAAAGGATAGAAAGGTCAAAAAATAAAACAGTGAAAAGATTAAATAGACCTTCTGTTATGCAAATATTGATCCTTAATTTTTTAACCTTTCTCAACTCTTTTTGTTTTTTTGCCTTTCTCTTCTTTTTCCAAATTTGGGGCTATAATCCTTTGAGTCACGACTTCAGCTTTATTTAGTATTCCTTCCTCATTCACACATTTCAAGTATTTGAAAATATTTCCTTTCTATTAAAAAATAAAATATGTATAAAGGTTTAGGACTTTGTGAAACTTTTTTTTTGAGGTTTATGCAGTTGAAATAAATAAATAAATAAATAATAAAATTTGTCGGTTTTGTTTACATGTTTATTGGGCCGCATTAGAACTTGCCTTGGGCCGCATGCGGCCCGCGGGCCGCGGGTTGGACACCCATGCCTTAGACCATCCCGACGGTAGGGAAAAAAAATCCCCCCCAATCGGTGTTCTTACATTTGTAGTGAAGTTTAACTATGTCAATTATGCCACGTCCGCCATCTTTATGTGAAAGATTTAATCTGACTATGGCAGATTTTGGGTGATGTTGTTTATGCTCAGTAAGCGTTGTTCTTGTTTTCCTATGGAGTTGCTCAACATCTGTGAGAGTCCAATGTATAACTCCTAAAAAGTATGTGAGTACTGAGATGACATATGTGTTTATTACTATAACTGTGTGTTTTGCATTTAACTGTGTTCTGAGGATAGCGTTTAACTTACTTTGGTATTTAATACTCATCCCCTGTGATTTCTACAGTAATCTTTTTGTTCTTCTGTAAGAATGTCATGTTCATCAACATGTTTGTATAGTTTGTTTTCGATACAGGCTGTGAATAATTTGTAGTGTGTTGGGAAACATGTAATTAGTCTGTATTGTGTGGGGTCTTTGGTGTTGTTGTTTTTAGGTTTCATGTAGGTGATGCCCTGAGTAATAAATTTTGGCATGTCTTGTGGATTGATGATGATGTGTGTTAGATGTTTAGCTAGTTCCTGGTGCAGTGATGTAAACTTTTTGTACCAGAAATTATGAATGTTGTCTACACCAGATGTCTTCCAGTTGTGTGTTCTGTTAATGGCGTAGCGGATGTCGTGGGTGTGTTTATTTCCACACAGGACATAGTTGGTATGTTGTGAAAGTCTCTTCTCCTACTCGATCCAGCCTGCATCAGCATTCTGTGTAACAGCACTGGACCAAAGAGAAGACCAATAAATTGTGAGTTCTTCTTCTGTTGTTGTGCCACTGTGCTGTGTATCAGTGTTTGTTTTGGTACTGATATGTCTGTAAAAGTTTTTTGTTGTTTGTAAATAACTTATTTTGTTGTTTTCATAGCGTACATGTTTTGTATCGTTTGAGTCTACGTGCTTTGGCTGTGCGAGTTTTTGTTTTAGTGTATCGATGTATTCTGTAATGTGTGTTGTG
>NW_019384652.1:259645-278640 GCF_000671375.1 Centruroides sculpturatus | reverse complement strand
AATAAAAAATTATACTTCAGATGTTAATTTAGTATCAAAAACGTAAAATATTTGAGTAGCCCAAGACATAGCCAAAGATTGAAGCGCCACAGCACTGGCGAAAATTTAAATTTGCCGACTGGAATTCTTTCGGATGATTGACTTTCGGAAAATCGACGCTCTACTGTATATTATATATATATATATTTATATATATATATAATGACAATATTAACATACAATTAGTGATAATATAAATAAATAACGCCTTTATAACAGTCCAGCAAAAACATTTAATTCTCTAAGAACGTTGTTGACCGATTTTAGCAGCCATCATCAGTTATTCCAATATTAAAAAGAACAAAGTATTTGAAACTACATAATACAAAATTAAATAAAATTAAACTGCATTTGTGCAGAGCAACGGAAAAACCTTTGTAGATTATTCATATTACAAAAACATAAAATACTAAAGTAAACAAATAAACCTAAATAAATAATAGTGCTGTCATCGTGGATATATATATTAACCTGCGTTATTATAAAATGACTTAAGTTCTTAGAGAATTAAATGTTTTTGCTGGACTGTTATAAAAGCGTTATTTATTTATATTATTGTATTTCAGTTCTAGTAAGACTTTTTTGATTATCAATTAGTGATAATCACTACACATGGAACTACTAATAGATTACTAGTAGCAAGAATTAAAGAGCATATAGACAACATCAATAAAGCCAATCCTAATATAGCATTTGCAGTATATGTCAGCTGATCCCACTTTTGTCTCGGCAGCTACGAATCATGCTAAAATGATACAAAAAATAGAGAAGAGGAGGCAGGTAAAACATTCTGAAGCTTGGCAAATTTACAAAACAATTCAAAAGGAGCAAGCAATCAATTGCAGAGACTGCAATGCAAAGCACTACTAATATGATACAGAGGGAAGTAAGAATTATTTATTTATTCATATACATCTAGTTTTATTTCATTGTATTCTACATATATTTATTTATTTATATTAGCCTATACTATTTTGTTGCTTTTATTGTCTATTTTATTTTACTTTACTATAAATTTTTGATAGTTATTGTATTTTTAAATGAATAACAGACATTTGGCATGTGCATTTGAATTTGTGAAATTATGTTTTAATGCATTAATTTTAAAATCAGGTTAATAAGTTGTACACTGATGAAAAAGATGACACAAGATAACAAAATACATTCTAAATATAGAACAACAAGTTCTATATTTAGAATGTATTTTTTCATCTTTGAAAAAGCTTGTTAAAAACAACTGAAAACATTAAAGTATAGTTAAAAATATACTGCTTTTAAAGGTATCAGGTGTGAAATTATTAGTTAAACATCAAATTTGTTTTAATCATTATTTGCTCATAGTACAATAATTTAATTACCTGGTATTTTTACTTCAATTATATGCTGGATGAATTACTATTAATTAATAATAATAACTGTCATAGTTAATAACTCTTCAAGTTGTACATTTTTTTATTCTTTTAACATGTTCTTTTAATATCAGTCAACATTTCCACTAGGTATACTTATTTATTTATTCTACTTAATTTTATGAGCCATTTATTATCATCAGTATAGGTGTGTCCCAAATGATTACAATAAGCATATTCTATTACGATGATCAACACAAAAACCTTCCTCACTTATTTCATACAGGAAGGTTTCGTGTTGCTCATCTTAAATATAGTTCTAGCTACAAGTGCATAGAAGTATATTCTATTACATATTACATTTAGAAAATAGTAATTTTTCATATTTTGATCTGAAACATATTTATAAACTATTTCATTGCAACTGAAGAATTAAATATGAAAAATCCCTGATTAATTCTAAGACATTCATTTATTTTTCCATGTCTTATACGAAATAAGAATACATCTTGAATGTATGAATGAGGCTTTACATCCCAGTCATGTAACTTTTAGTGTGTGAACATGATGACTACATTCAATTTCATAATTTCAGTCTGAAGCCAAGGCAGTTAATTCAGTGGACATGTGAAAGGAACAAAGTATTGTAATGAAATTTCTTGTGTTAAGAGAACATTCAGTGCAAACATTCATTACTGGTTGATGGCAGTGTCTAAGAAAGAAACAGTATCACATTCTAATAGATTTGAATGGTGTGCAATCTTTTGGAATGATTAAAAATAATAGCTGATGGATCTCAGACTAGTGCTATGTCTACAGCCTGTTATGTCTGTAGTAAACATTCATCAAACATAAGAATGAATATTAAAGGACCAGTACATGGTGATGCTTCAAATTAGTGATTGTGTTCCTATTAAAGGGATTCATGGACATTATCATATAAGAACATCTTCATTTTGGCAAAGTTTCAAAGAGATTGATCCTCTAGCACGACCCCACATATCACATAACACAGGATATTCTCCAAAAAATAGGCTGACAAGTACTGCAGCACCCTCTGTACAGTCCAGACCCAGTAATTTATACTTGTTTGTGCATCCCAAAGAGTCACTGACAAGCCAGAAGTTCAGTGATGATAAATAGTGATGATGCAAAAAGATGTATTTTAAATTAAAACAGTACTAGACTCTTCCAGCAGTAATATTTTATTCATCAAACGTTTTTGGTTGATTGGGCAGCCATTGTCAGGATAAAACCAATGAATTATAATGCAAAATACACAATTCACACAATTTTAAATTCAAAAATTCCAAAATTTTAGAATGGCCTCAGAAATTAAACAAGAATAGAGAATCAAACAATATTTCAAATTCTATTTTGTTTACTATATACAGTTTCTAAAATTTGTTACACTTCAGGCTTCATAAAACTGGTAGAACAGTTAAATGAGTATTTACTTGTAAAAGAAGATAATGCACATAAGTAACTAATAGCAACGAATCAATAACTGGAATTATGATTATAATGAATTTCTTGACATTCTTGAACAATATTTTAAAAACGAAATGAAAAGAACTATGATTAATGATTGACTTCCAACACTTGTAATTAGCATTCCAATAACATTCCAATTTCGAACATTATCAACTTGAAAGCTAGTGGATAACCTAATGCAGGCTTATGAAATATGCCAAAAACATTTGTTGTGATTAATTATAAATGCTGGAAGCACAAGGACAATGTTGGAAGTCAACGGTGACTAATAGCTACAAAGCATCAAAAACATAATTAAATACAACAAAACATAGCCCTTAAATTTATCAGGAACTCCTCGTACAAATAAGCCTCAATCAAAATAAAATTTATGATAAATGAAGCATTGAATTTGAATAAGATTGCATTTTGGCTTCAAAAATGTTGATGAAAATCCTTTCTGTAACTGCACTAGCATGAACAACAAATACAAACATTTATTATGCAGTAAATATTTACTAATCTAACGTTTTTTGGTCTTTTTAATTGACCTTCTTCAGGAAGAAGGTCAATTAAAAAGAAGTGAAAAACCAAAAATGTTATTATGAGAAACAGATACTTACACTCCAATCTAGAGAACTATTATAAGCTTTTTTATATTCTCAAGAAATCATATTTTGCAATATTTACCAAATTTCTTCTCCTTAAATGATAAATGCTAGATTGAACTAAGAAAATAAAATAAGCACATAATAAAAAACCAGTAATGCAGTATGAAAGTAATGATTTATTACTAAAACAAATGTTTTTGATTGACTTTAATGACAATCTTCAGGCTTTTAGTATTAGAGATAGAATAGAAATTAAAATAAATAATGTCTAAAATATAAATAAATACAACTTGTCTAAAATACAAAATTAAAATATGTCCTAACTCATTAATTCCGTATAGAATGCCACATGCTGAAGAATAATATATCAAAAGTTAACATAAAAACAGGGCTTGGATAATATATATAAAATAAATAAGTACAAATAATATATTTATATAAAAAAACTAAAGATAACAAATAAATAAGATAAAATAAACGAAAAAATTGACTTTATAAATTTTCATAAATAGCTATCCGGGCATGCAACACCATAGCCACATCTTTAAAATTAATAACCATACCTTGCTTAGTAGTCTTATAGATCTCAAGATTTTCAAAATATTTTGAGATGTGCAGGAGCAGTTATGCATTTTGAAAAAATACCCAGATATTATTGTATGCAAAAGCCACAAGAGCCATAGTGCACAATCCTTTTTAATGGTGTAAACATGCTCCATCTGATGCTCGAAGTTCTACACATCGCACTAATGTACTCATAATGTCTGTTCACCCTGTTGTCATTTATAAGAATTGTATATATGCCATGAAGCAATAACTTCTCACGTGCTTCTTTAACATTTATAAGCAAGGAAAAATCAGTCTGACTCATCTTAAAAGTAATGTTAATATTAGTCACACATAGTATTTCTCTGTAGAAACCATGCAGTACATTGTTAGAGTAACAGCTTTGTATAACTTATCACTCATTAAATGTCTTGTCTGACATTATCATATGGAATCTGACTCCACAAGGAACAATAGGATATTACTATAAACAAATATAGTACAGCTCTAGCAAAATACACAAGTGAACAAAGGTGTCTCCATGATGGGCAGAGACAAAACTTTTAAAACACACATTTGATAACCATAAACTAAGAACCATTGAGGTATTTGAGATATTTCCTACAACACTTAGAAAAGGCTGCATTAATAGTAAAGAATCCATATCCATGGCATGGCAATCAACAATAGATAACTCCTTAAAAAAGAGTGGCAATGAATCATAAATATAATAATATGACTTTACATTTTGCAAGATACTTTTATATTTATTTTTCACTTAGTGTATTATTTTATTTATTATAGGCATTTTCAATATATTTGTTTATATTTACTCATTTATTTCATTAAAGTATACAAGATTTTATTTAAAAAATAATGACATCAAAGAAAGTCGGCAATGTTCCAAACTTCAAACTCACTATAGACATTTGATTTCATATAAGCATAACCTGACACAGGCACCTAAATGTGGCCGAAAACATTTGTTTATTAAACAGTTACTGCTGGAAAATGTGAAGAAGGTGTGAATTTTCTATATTACTCTTCAATACATTATAATACATTAATGTGAAAATCTTATTTGCTATCCTGCCTCATGTCTTTCTTATATGTTATTTAACACTTTTTATAGTTAAGTATGACATTGTACAATGATTTCTCTCTACAAGTACAATTTACACAATAAACTATACTTGTAGATATAAATTATATCATGTAAGAGAAATCAAGAGACCATTAGAAATAAGATCAAAGAGCATGGAGCAGCCATAAGATTAAAATGTCATCAGTGTCCATGGATAATATATAAAAATAAATGCATTATTTACAAAAATAGTATAAAAATGCTGTATAGAGAAAAAATTTTGAGAATATTCAGAAAACATGTTGCAATAATTCAATGTATACATGACATTAATTTAAATAAAGGAATGGACATCAATGACATTTGCTATGATGTCATTCTCTACTATAAAAAGTGTTATGCACATGAGGCAGGATAACAAATAAAATGTTTTGTATTAATGTGTTATAAGGTATTGAAGTATTATGAGATTTATCCTTATTGTTCTCTTGCAAAAAGTTTTATAATTTTAAGAAATATTTATGTATTTTTAAAACTTTTGTAGTCTGACAAGGAATTGAAATAATTTTTTATGTCAATCTGAAAATGCATTGCTAAATTAAGGTATAAAAAGAGTTGATTACATGTCTTGGTCTTTGATCCATACATATTTAGGAAAATGACATATTAAATCACTAGTTCCAGATTAAAAAAAAAAAAAAAACTTTTGCATAAGTGTTATCCCTTTCCATTTTTAATAATTTTTAGTTTTCTTTAAAGAAAACTAACTCAAAAACTAACAGAGATAGATAAGAAAGTCCAATTACAAAATGAAAGATCATCATTTGTTTATTACAAAACAATACTTGGTTCAGCAGAAACACTTATAGGAAAAAGCAGAAACACTAAAAAAGTAATAAACATTTATGAACAGAACAATACAGACATAATGCAAAGTTTGTGCAGCACAGGTGCAACTAATTTTCCAGTAGTTATTTGTACACAGTGTTCAAAGTGTGCACCATCCACAACAATACACTTCTGGATTCAAGACAGAATTTCATCTCAACAGCATACAGCATTGCAGAGATTATGGAATTACAAGCATTTATGATGTGTTCCTTTAAATAGGCCAGGGTGGAAGGTTCTGTAGTGTACACTTGATTTTTAAGTATCCTCAAAAGAAGTCTATTGGTATTAAGTTGGGTAACTATGATGGTCATCCAATAACTGTTATGAAATATATGAAATCAGTTTTCAGCCAATGCTTTCTTAGTGTTTTCTGGACTTTCCTGTAAGTGTTTCTGCTAAACCAAGCATTGTTTTGTACTAAATAAACAACATTCTTTCATTTTATAATTAGACTTTATTGCTTATCTGTGTTAGTTTCTGAATTAGTTTTCTTCAGTTCCATATTTTTCCATTAAAGGCACTAAAATCACATTCAATGGCTGGCACATGGTCATTTCCCTGCAGGTGCCAATTGCTTCTGTGGTGAAAAAACTTCTATTGAAAGCAGAAACTATTTTAAATTGAACAATACCTTAAGTACTTTTTTCAGCAACACTATATTTTATTTAATCAAACATTTTTTAAAAATATAATATAGTGTTGCTGAAAAAAGTGCTAAACGGGTTATTCAATATACTTCTGTGGTGCTTTGACAACTGGTTTACAAATTATAGAAGATATATATATATATATGGGGTTCAAAGAAAAGTTTATATATGACCACAAATTTTTAAAAGTATTTAGAAGTTCTTCTAGATTATATATAAACATATAATATAAAAAAGTGTCTGCTTTGAGTTCAATTTACAAAATGATATGGTATAATGATAAGAGTAGGTGTTCAGAACACTAAAAAAACCATTGGGCAAATCTCAACCAGATTTGTTATACATATTGTCTGGAGTCTGGGTTTAATTTTTGTAAAAAATTTTACTTCAATATTCAGCCGGCACTTCTTGCCCATTAATGTGCACATTATGTGCATTTTCTAATGATAAATTCAATTTCTACATTTTTCAACAATGTTCACCAATAAATTTCATTGCACTCACCAAAGGTAATGGCATAGTGTGGTTTCACAGCATCCTCTCTCATTGGTTATTTTTTGCAGAAAACTGTGCATCTGGACCAGTGACATGTCCTATTAATGCTGCTGGATATGGAGATGTGTTACAAATTTTATCATTCCAGCACTACAACAAAGAAATTGTCTGAACACCACAATCTTTATGTAAGATGATGTAACCCCACATATTGTCTTGAATGTGCAAGCCTTATTGCAACAACATTCTTTTGCATGACAGCATGATTAACCCAGTATTTTCTATCTTTTTCTATTAGTAGCACCCTAACTTGGTTATTTTTTCTTGTGGCAACTCAACTTCTTTATCAATGTAGAGTTATTGCACTTTTCATACTTTTAGTAATACTGTATATGTAAGAAGTGTTATGGTATTGCTCAGCACTATAATTTGTGGCATTCCTGAAATACCATTGTGACAGTCTGATTAAAAACCACTGAATTAGAAGATCATTTCCAATACCATGGTTGTCATGATCACCATATCCAAACTCTTGTGACTTCCCTTGTTTATCAAGGCAACATTCCAAACTGCTCTTAAAAGACAGAATTTTACAACATGCACAAGAATTCAATGCAGGTCAGCTCTATTCTGTCATCAAGTGTGTTGTGCATAAAATGCAGTTTTAAAGCACAAACAGCCATATCTTTTATGTGATCATCAATGCCATATTCCATATCTGTAATCATATCTGTAATTGAAATAAAATTATTGCACTTTGTTTCTTAACTTCCAAAATTCATTAGAAAACATATGTAAATGCACATTGAGGAGTTAGCAGTGCTAAATTTTCTCCTAGTGGCTTAATTTTGAAGTAAAATTATATCATACAGTCTCCCTAATGTAACAATTTGATCATTTTTTCTATCATCATAAAAAAACTGATATTAAAACTGAAGATAAACTACTTTTTGATTTCTCCAAATTTAAAACTATCTGTAAAAAAATGCTTTCTTCTAAATAATATCTATTTAGAATTTTGCATGAATATTTAGAATCTATTGTTTTGCATGTTTTTATCTGTTTTCTTATTGGAGTTGTTGTAGTAGGAGTGACATATATTGTCTTTGAGACATTGCCAGATTTAATGTATAAAAATAAATAAATAAAATAAAATAAAATTTTTTCCAAAAATCTAACTTACTCAGGACAGTATGTGTCAAATTTAATTGAAATTTACTCAATACTTCTTTCTTCAGAGAGCTCTGAAAACCTATTCTTTAATTAAAATCCATAACCCTTCCAGATTTATATGTTACTTTCTGAAAGTTCAATGTTTTTCTTCTCCCTTGATTTATGAAGCAAATTTTACTGGTTTAATATAACAATTTTCCATATTTCAGTAGTTACTACATATTTCTCTATATTCTGTCATATTTATTATTATTTCTAGCATATCAACTGCATTAGGGCAATTGGTAGTTATTAACTGTCAAATTTAAAAACTTAAATTACCAATTACAGTTTGAGATTAGGCTAAATATTCCTTCTCATTTGAACTTTTATCACTTTAACGACTATTGTAAACTCATTTACTCAAGTCTAGTTTATTCAAATTTTAATAATTAATAAATTTAAATGTAAGAGTTGTCTTAATTCTTTGTCTCAAGAGTTGTCTGAATTGCATATTATACTTCTTGTACAGTTTTATTTGATGTTCTGTCAATATGAATATGATGCCAAAAGATTT
Organism: Centruroides sculpturatus; assembly: GCF_000671375.1. Classification (NCBI taxonomy): domain Eukaryota; kingdom Metazoa; phylum Arthropoda; class Arachnida; order Scorpiones; family Buthidae; genus Centruroides; species Centruroides sculpturatus. The sequence continues at coordinate 269,776 of NW_019384652.1, read as the reverse complement.
ATTTTCATACAAATTCCAATTATGGACAAGAAAATTTCAAGACAAAACTTTTACTACAGATGAAAAAATTTTTCTGTTAGATAAAGAATAGTAAGTGTATTCCATGAACTTACATTTTTGGTGAGTCTATAAATTTAGCTAGTGATGGAAGCTTAAAATTTAAATAATAATCAGAGCTGTGGAGTCGCGTAAAAATCTACCAACTCCAACTCCAACTCCGACTTTTCCTTACCATCCGACTCCGACTCCGACCAGGGGCAAATTTGTTACCGAAAGAGACCCAGAAATTCTGATATCATCACGTGACCTCAGAATAAAAGATTCAATAAATAGAGTTCTAATAAAGATAGAGTGTAGAAACTTTTTATTCCAAAGCTAAAAGATTTCTCTAAGTAATATATAAATATGTATTCGATAATTTTTACTTTTCCGGCTGTTATATATAACAGAGAAAAAGTGTAGCGCTCGGTCAAAAAATGATTCCTCCCAAATTTTTACATTTTTGGACTCAGGACACCATAAAATTTTGAGATATGCAAAAGATTCGAGGTTTTTTCTATATGTGTGGATGTTAGACTGTGTGGGGGGCAGTGGTGTAGCGTGGGTGTCAGCTGCCCGGGGCGGAGGAAAATTTCGTTGTCCCCTTATTTAGGTATCTCAATTTAAAAGACTAAAATTCAGTTTCGTCACAGAATAAGTAATGAAAAATTCCGTGCTAGTGTTGCCACCTTTTAAAAATCACTGTCCCGGACAGCAGGTGAGGTTTGTTCGAACAGAAGTTCCTGACACATGCGCAATGTCGTTTTGCAATGCTAAGAATAACGTGCAGTGCATGCCAATTCTAAATCAGTTACAGTTAGCAACTAGGGAGACTTGGATAGGAGTAACGCAAGTGACCTAGCTCTATTGGATTTTTGAGGTGTATGTGATTATGAATGAATCGTACAAGCAAAAAAATAAAGAAAAAAAAAAGATCAACAGGTTGCACACGATATCCCCCAATGGCAAGTTGGATGGTAACACTATTCCGTGCTCATTTCAATCGGTTCAAATCATAGGTGGACGAAAATACGAAATAAAATGGTTCAAATTCTTACAAGATATTAGTATTATTTATTGTGAAATTTTGCCGCCCCTAAAACGTAATTTTGCCGTCCCCTAAAAAGTGCCGCCCAGGGCAAGCCGCCCCTGCCGCCCCCCCTTCACTACGCTACTGGTGGGGGGCATAATTTTGTTCATTATGTTTGAAGCCTAATAATTTCTGTGATCAGAGTGGTCAGAATCGGAGTCAGATGGTTTAACACAGGAGTTAGTTATTAAGTGTTAAAGTGGTTGAACTAAATCGTGTCCCCATATACATTCTAACATCTTAGGCGAGAACATCTTAATGGGTTTTACTGTACTATTATAAAATGGCTAAAAAGCTTACTTTGAGGGTAGAGACAAGTTTTATTTTATTTTTTTTAATTTTGAACGCTAATAACGAGTAAAATATTCATTAAGAGATATGACACATGACCACTTTTATGTCTTCACCCTGTCGACCTTTCATTAAGAACCAAAATTTAATAATATTAATGCTCCTTTATACGCAAGCTACAGTGCAACATTTCGTTTCTTAAACTTTACCCATTCTGAGATATTGTTTAATATCTCAGAACAAAAAATAAAGAAATTAAACAAATTAGATGCCAACACACACACACACACACGTGCAAATTTTTCCCCTTTACTGACTTTTTTGAGGGTTCAGGAGGTCTCCAAACGTGTAGATTTGCAAAAAAAACTTGGAGGGTCAAATATGACACGATTCCAATACTTTTCCGTTTTATATACATAACAAGTTGGTAAGTAAAAAGGAGTCGGAGTCGGCGGATTTTTTGACGACTCCGACTCTGACTCCGGCTAAAACACCAAAACTCCACGATTCCGATTCCACAGCCCTGATAATAATTTATTGACGAAAACCAATAATATGGTGATTGGTTTGAGTGCTTTTTATTATATTCTTTTACATATTTATTTAAATCTTAATTCAGTAAATTTTCAATTATTAAAAATAATGTAAGAGCTTTTCAGAATTACTCTAAAACATATTATTAAAATTAGTCTGCATATGAGTACGTTTAGGTAACTATTTTTGACTATAAGTACTGTACCTTTAGGTAACTTAATTCTGTATATCATCATTGACGTAATTTCATTCCTATGATATTCCATTAGAAAATCGTACTTCCATCTAGTTCTTCAACACAAGTTTTCTGTATACTTTGCTGGCTCTGCATTTAACTAAAAAAAATTGCCACTTGATGAATTTCTACAACAAATAATGTGACAAAAGTCTACATGAATAATATATGAACAAAAATAACATAACCTTTTAATATGCAGCACAAACTATTTACCAAATTAACATTTTCAAGTTAGTTCATAGCTATTTATGAAGTTTAAACTTAACTGCATTTGTAGCTAGAACTATTTTATAATGATCAATACAAAACCTTCCTTGCTTATTTCTAGCTGTTTATACACGAGTACGAACAGATCGCAGTGTACCTGAAGAAGGCCTATTAAATTAAGAAGGCTGAAAACGTTCATACTTGTGTATAAATGGCTAGAAATAAGTGAGGAAGGTTTTGTATTGATCAGTTTAAACTTAAATCTATTGAAGGAATTCCAGTGTTCAAAATTGTTTAAATTGAATTACTTTAAATAAAAGAATGTGTACAACACAACAGAAAAATATTCTTTATTTTTCTAATAAGTTTGTCTTCTATGTTGTAAGAATTTTTATTTAAATTAATTTAAACATTCTATTTAAATATTTTTAAACACAAGCATTCCGTAATTGTATTTAAGTTTAAACCTGATAAAGAGCTGTGGACAAGCTCAAAAATATTAGTTTGGTAAATAGTTGGTGCTGGATATTAAAGGTTGTGTTATTCTTTATAGAAATTCATCTAGCTGACAATTTTTCATTAATTAATTAATGGCAGAGCTAGCCAAAGAACACAGGAAACTTGTGTTGAAAATTGAACAAGATGCAAACAGATGTAATGGAATGTCGTAGGAAGAGATTTATGCCGACATATACAGTATCTGGATGTCTATGATAGTTATGTAAAATAACATCTAAGAACTCTAGTTATTCATTAACAGTGTTTAATTTTCTAAAGTTCCTTGTTACAAATCTCAAAAATACAAAAATCTTAAACTAACACAATCTAAAAAAACACAAAACAATGCATAAAAATAACTAGACTTTTAAAAATAAAGTAAATCTCCAACAAATCGGTTTGTTCTCTTCCAACCTTCAAATAAAACTTAATCTACCTTCATGCAACTAGACAATTCTTTCGCCTGTCATTTGTAGTTTATTAATAATAATAAAAATTACAGGAGAAAGAATTTAAAATTATTTCTCTATTTTCTTCCTTTTCCCCTTGTTTTAATGAATATATTCTATAAGTTGATTATTAACAAATTAACTTTTGCATAGATACCATGTACAGTACAGTACATAAATATTCCAATTAATGCAGCATAGTGGAAATGGCATTTAATAAGTATAACCTAGCTTTCCATCAGAACCAGCAAATGTTTTTGATAAATGTCAGTCAAATTAGTCAATTCTGGTTGCTGTTGTTTTACAAAATAAATGTAAAAAATGAAAGGACTATGTTAATTCAAAACATTAACAATTATATACATTTCATCAGGAAATAAATAAGTATACAGTCTCTAAATAATAAAGGAGATATAAATGTTGATCAAACAAAGAAGGAAAAACTTATGTGTAACAGTTGTCAGTCCTGGTAAGAGAACACAAACATACATACACATCAGTCAATGTTGACAAAAACACACCCAAAAGAAAGGGTCTACTATATAGGATTCCCACAACTTTGGCTAAATTGAATTCAAGGACAGTTTTTCAACATTTCAGAACACAGCATGGTTAAATGAAAGCAAACAATAGTATCAATGAACATTTACATTTATTTACATATACTCAACATTACTGTATGTACAGGTGGTTATTTGAGATATGTTACTTGTGTGCAATTAACAAAAACTATTTTATTTTTTAACTATCTGTTTCTCAATTTTTGCCAAGTCCTGCTTCTTCATCTTTTGCAGCATTCCTTGAACTGTTTCATTTTCTCACTAGTTTCTAGCCATTTATACACAAGGACGAACGTTTTCAGCCTTCTTAATAGGCCTTCTTCAGGTACACTGTGGTCTGCTAGAGCATCGGTTGGTAGAAATTTAAACAATGTCAATGTTTACATAGGTATCTTCTTACCAGTGACATCATCGTTGATGATAAGGTTTAGACAATACTGAGGGTCATCTTATATTGAGGGTCTGGTTGGTCATCTTAAAATAGTTCTAGTTCCAAATGCATAGAACTGTTTTATTTTACAATATACTCTATTTTTCTTGCTGCTTCTGCCTTCAAAACAAATTCTTCTAAATTTTTATAAAACATTACAATATATGATTGTAGTAGCAACATTTTTCTTAGCTCTGAAATTTTTGCTACATGTAATATTCTCTTTTTTTGGCATTTTCTTTCAGTTGTTTATTTGTTTTCTGCCCATCTAAATATGTGCAGTACCTCTTGCTTGCAAAAAAAAAAGCTGAGATCAACAATTCCTTTGTTACAATGATGTTTGTGATACTACCCATACAAATAATATGATTCTTTATATATTTGTATTTGCAGGTATTGTTTATGAATGAATCCCACTTCTGTCCATTAAGGAGTGATAGCCATGGACAAGTGTGGTGGTAGTACGGTTGCTGACTGAAATCGATTGTCAGGATAGTCGAAGGATTAAGAAAATCATATGTGGATGTGATTTAGACACAGAGACAAGCTTAGCATTTACACTTCAAACCCATTTAATAAAATAAAAAAATATTTTTACAAAATTTTTCTAATTTTTCTAATTTCTAATAAAAAAATATTTTTACAAAATGTTTCTAATTTTGTCTTTACAATAAATATTCCTTAGGTTAGTCAATTGGAGAAAAGAGTCCAGAGAAATTCCAAAAGTCACTGTGGACACAGTCACTCAGTCCCTCAACAATGGTCATTGCAGGATCAATGCTCCCAAGGCTCAAGAAGTTCAAATCAGATTGGTATGTGAGATCAACTACAGCATTCTTCTGCAGTTGGCTGCTGAAATGCACAATATAGAAAACTTGGATTTTCTTAAGTGATGAGAGAATATCCTGGTAAATTACAGATTTGCAAGGAAAGGACAGATCTTGGAGACAGGAATGAATCTTGAGGAAACAAATATCATGTCCTTCAAACATGATTTTTTAAAGATTTATCTTATCAATTCCACATTCTGATTGGTCTTCCCTTGTCTCCAGCTGACAATTCGAAATCTTTCAGGATGTAGGTGATCATCAATGCTCAACCTGATATTTATCAGGTAAAATTCCTCTAAACTTTGAAATTCTTTCTTTCTTTTTGATAGAAAGAAAAATTTCTTTTCTTTTTCCTATTGTCTTTGCAAGACTAAGTTCTGCATTGGTTTTTATTTTTGAAAGGTGAAAGTTTAACTGTCCTGAAGGATATTCATTAACATTTTAACACTAGATTTTGAATTCCTCAGGACCTCACAGTGGTATCCCAGGGAATGCTACATGCAAGATCTTTTTGCTGAGCATCACAATGTTCTCACATTGGGCATCATGATTTGAGGAGGCAACATGTTTGATCAGTGGACAGCTGTTATGAACATTCCTGGTACTCTAAAAGCAAACACAAAGTGTTGGACCTGTGGTTTGGCCATTGGTGTAAGCTGCATCCAACACTGCATTTGAGCAAGATAATGCACAACCACATGTCACACGACAAACTTGCAGCATACTGAACAGAATTCATATCCTTCCATGGCCAGAACCCCATCAGATCTCTCTCCCATAGACAGCTGTGGGACCTTGTCCAACATGAGGTGCACCAGGAACCACCATCAACATACCTTAGACAACATGCATGCCACAATGGAAACAGCTTGACATGGGATACCTTAGGCAACCATTAATTGCCTCATTGATAGTCTGTTTTGCCTTATAGCAGCCTGTATAGCCCATGGAACAGGTGTCTGTTGCAAACCTTTGTTTCTTCATTTAATTATTTGCATATCTCTGTCACCTTTACCAGTCCTTCAATATGCATGTAGCTACATGCATTAGTTCATGATGTTGCAATTTCACTTTTGAGGATGTATTATATATACTGGATATGGACACTGTCAACTAAGCTGAGGGGACTTAGAACTGCCACCTCATAGTCTCCAAAGATAAAGCTTTACTAAATATTAGAAATGTATTACACATTATTACTATACTACTACATTAACTATTATTACATTATAAATAAATAATTCTTATTGTGTACTTATGAATGAAAGCATATTAAGTAAAACACTAAATCAGTTCCAACTCTTTAAACAGCTTAAAAAACAAAAGAGCAATTTTTGTATTACTCCTATATCACCTGTACCAAATCACTGTCTTTTCATTTAATTTTTTTAACATTATTGTTATTTTTTTACAGTAATATGTTATTTATTAAAATAATTATTACATATATTAGTCTTAACTTCACATAACTATTGGAAAATCATAATTTAAAAATGATTGACACAAAAAAACTAAATTTAATTTTATCATTAAAAACAAGATATTAAATTATTCTTATATCTAACACAAGGTTGTATTGATTAAATACAGGTTTGAAAAATATATTTAATTTCTTTAAATTAAATATAGATGTATGTATGTATGTATGTATGTATGTATATATAATGAGCATAATGAATTATTTAATAGCATTATTAAATTACAGTAGAACTTCCATTATCCAGACCTCCATTATCCGGATTTTCGATTATCCGGATTGTTCAAAATAAACAAAAATTTTACGAATTTGCTGATTTGCACTTGGCGAATTACGATACTGTTTATGTACATGATGAAATGCATAACTTTTTTGTTTCAACAACGTCTCACCCAGCACAGTGGCCGTAAACTCTTAAATATATTTTACGTAGTAATAAAAATATAACTTGACATACGTATTTATAAATAATTTATATTCAAATTACATCATTTTTATGACCAAGGGCGGCGTAAGGCATGGACGACGTGGGCCACCGCCTATGCCTCGCGGTCCGAAGGGCCTCGCGCCTCGAAGGTTTATGCATTACTTAAAAGCCGCGAACGCGACGAAAAAATTTTACTCGTCATAAAACGATAAATAGTTTGTCAAATTTTTATTCATAAAAATGCAGTTTCAACTGCTTTTTATTTTATAAAATCCGTCTTCTTGCGCCACCAGAGGGCCTTTTAAACAATAGGTAGTCTGTTAGCGTTGGTCAGTAGTAGTCCAAATTCAATACGAACGTTTGTTTCTTGAAAATTTGATCACGATTTAAATACAGTATTTACTTTTAATATTACCGATATGTCATCGAAAAGAAAACGTGTTGTATTATCATTAAAAGACAAATTAAAGTATTTGTTTCGATTATCAAAATTTTTCCTTATCCGGACTACCTTCATCCCCAATTAGTCCGGATAATCGAGGTTCTACTGTATTTCAATATTTAATCCACTCAAAATTCAATTTTTTGCAATTGAACAAAACTATCAAACTACGAATTTATACTTGTTTTGGTACAAGGATAAATTCAAACCAAAATCTCTGGCAAAATAGAAGCATCAAAATAAAGTTGCATGATTAGTCATGAATTAACAAATTATTAAAGTAAAAATGATTTTATACAAATGTCCTCTGATTCATCAAACAATATATATTGTAATAGGTCACATTTACAAAAACTTTTTTATTATTAATATGCATAGTATATCAATATGAATAAAACTATACATTTTTCCTCTACATTGAAATATATTTTAACTACAAATATTTATCTATTATGAGTCTATCAACTACAGAGAATGAATATAAAAAATTGTTTAAATTAAATAATTAAACAATTTTTAATTAAAAGTAATTAAATAATTCATCTTTTTTATTATAAAGGAGATACCTTTTTAAACTTTTTTATTATAAAGGAGATACCTTTTTAAACTTTTTTATTATACTTAAGACATCAGTAATTTTAACACTGACAATATTCTTCCATCATCATTATTCATCAATTATTTTTAGAAATGAAGCTGGGTGCATTATAAAATACTGTAGCTTCAATTTTAAGTTTCGCCACAGCTGTTGATAGAAAACAACATAAAAGGCTATGAAACTTGGAACTATCTTTGTAAATATAAATAAACAAATCACTGCTAATCAGAAAGCTAACTTTTTATTAAATAAAAGAAAAATGTTTTGCATGAAAATCCTATCACCCCTCAGTTCAAAATCTTAGATTTGACAGTAAGCTATTATTAGTAACTACAGTATTAATAACCACAATATGACTACCTTTATGGTGCAGTAAAAGTTTATTACTCTAACTTTTCTGGTCTTAATCTACCTTCCTTCTTCTGAAGGTTGATTAAAAAGACCAAAAACACTCCAGTAAAGCACTTCACTTCATGATTTGTTAAAAAATTCATTCATCTTGGTTTGTTTTGATGTAGTTTTTCTCTCTATTGAATACAACAACCACTTAATATTAGCAATATCATGTACAGCCTGTTCACTTATGCTGAAACTTGTCAGGAAGGTCTTCGTCACTTGGAAAGACTCAATGACATTGCTAAATTTCAGCACTACACTTGGACCAGCATCAAATGTTCACTAGGTAGCTCCTTCTCAATCGTATCAACCTGCTGATTTTCTTGTACTGTTCTTCAATTATCACATACATATCAGATGTAATAAGTACATTATCAAACTCTACAAATTCCTGGAAACATCCAAATATTAACTAAACATTGAAAAAACACAAAGTTTAAAATACATGGAACTAGAAAACAATCTGTTATTTCAAATTACAGGTCCACTAAAAAGAAATAAAATTACATTGATTTGGCAAGATCTAAGAAATAATCCATTAATCCAAGAAAAACCATTGTTGCACAATCTGTTAAAACAAGATTCTATTATATTTTGAACAATTACAATTTTTAAATCTGAAATAAAATAATATACACATATACTGTGTATATTATTTTATATTAGATCAAATATATAAAAAACACACACAGAATTGTTTGTTTTCCTCTAATCTTTCATCCTATGTGCTGAACTTTTGAATCTGCAAATTTTATGAACTTGTGAAATGTACATTAAATAAGATTTCAAAAATAGCTAAAGTGCAGTTTCTTGGAAATATTATCAAGAGCATAATTAATGCGTATATTAACAGATAATATATTAACAAGGCATTATAGAATTACTAATAAAACATTATTGATTATTATTAGCAAATTTGTAGCCAACATCACAAAGTCACTAATCGAAGACTTACCAATAGATATGAGCAATTATTTATTGTGACATTGTCACAATGCAAGCTGCAATTATTACTTATATGTTAAATTTATTTCATTTAAAATACAGTGGGTGATCAGTTAACGAACAGATCGGTTAACAAACAAATCGGATAACGAACACTTTCGCGAAAGATTTTTATGATCGGACAACAAACACATGTTCAGATAACGAACACTTGACTGAACAAACACAAAAAGAAGAGACGTAAAATAACGAATACCAATTGGTCTTCCTTTGTCTTCAGGCAACAATTCAAAACTTTTCGGAGCGCGGGAGACGTCGACATCAACGTTCTACCCAGTATATACTGATAGGATAGTATTCTCCCGAACTTTGAAACTCTCCCTTGTAATTCCAGCTTTTTATATTTCTGACAGAAACAATTCTTTTACATTTTCTTATGAAAATGCGGATTTATGCCGATATCTGCTATTAAAGATCTTTTAAAGAAGTGGGAGGACGTTGTTCTGACAGAACAACGGTCTTAAAATGGCATCCAAACCAGGTTGAGGTTAATAGGCCTAGGGTTCTCTACAATTACAATGCTATTAATTACTTCTGAAAAATCATAAAGAAGACAGAAAAGCAATCGACATTGGACAGATTCTTTAATTAATTAATTAACCCCCACAAACGGAAAAAAC
>NW_019384652.1:240287-252451 GCF_000671375.1 Centruroides sculpturatus | reverse complement strand
AAATAAGTAAATTTTTTCGAAAGGTTATATCGGTATTTATTCTTACAGTCTTGATTAACAAAAGTAATAATTTTATAACAGATTTAATACACCACATTTTAATAATTATCATATATGGTCCGAAAATGTGAAAATTTTTATAGTAGACAGTGCAAACTGTAGGTAACCTAGTTTTACTAATTTTGCATACTTTTCGAGTAAAAAAAAATTTACATTAACGATTAACTACTGGTATCTTTAAGAATCGAAAAGAGATGATTAAATAGTATTAATGTGAAAAAGTTTGTATTTTCCATGCCAATAATACTCAGTTATTATTTCTTCCTGAAAACGTCTTCTATACTAATATAATAAAGAGGTAATGTTTGTATGTTAGTTTGTATGCAGCAGGTAATCTCCAAAACTACTCATCCAATAACTCGGAGTTGCTTAGTTATACCGAGGAAGTAGAGAGTATGGCTAGTTTGGTGTGCCGTGAATCTTGTTTCACTTTTAATGGGCAGATCTACAGACAGAGAAGAGGGGTCCTTATGGGAAGCCCGCTCTCAGGAATCCTATGCAAATTAGTAGTTAGAAGACTGGAAAGAAGAATTTTTCATGGTTTTAAGGAGGATGTCATGTATTTTAGCAGATACGTTGATGACCTACTTATATTATGGAGAAATAACAGCAGGATTAAGGATTTTTTGGATAAGATCAATGATAACAATGATGGCGTTACTTTAAGATTGGAGCAGAAGAGTTCCTTGGATCTGCATTTTCTAGACATCGGTATTAAATTCAAAAAAGGCCACCTGTCCACTAGCATTTTTTTAAACCATCCCACAGCCCATTGTATATTACCTCCCAATCCAAGGATCTGTATAAATATAAAATTGCAGCTTTCAGAGCTTTAATAAGAAGGGCATTTTTGTATTATGAAACAGTACAAGACAGAAGTAAAGAAATAAATAGAATAATAAGTGTGGCCAAGACCCTAGGTAACCAAAAAAGCGCAATTCTGGGAATGGTTAGGAAGTATGAAGCGAACATCAAGAAAGGGTCTTTTAAAAATGCTCTCACTGGAATCGTAAAATTTACATATAATGAAAGTATGAATAGTGTTCTGAAAGAGATTGCTTGCAGGAAAGGTTCGAGGATGCTTATAAAAAGGGCCCCTAATTTATACAAAATCCTCAGGAATGATAAGGATGATATAATGTCGGAAGAGAAAGCAGGAGTTTATAGAATTCCTTATGAGAATATGCAATTGGGCGTTAAAAAAGACTATATTGGAGTAACCACCAGGAGTTTAGGACTTAGAATCAAGGAACATAGTTATAACATCAGAAAGGAGTCTAATGCAACAATTTTATCCCAAATGGCACAAGCACCAAGATCTGTAGTCAAATGGAATGAGGCAGCCATCATAAAACCTTTATCTTCTCCATCTTTGGCGTTGACAGCGGAAAAGTTGCAGATTTATAGGAGTAAAATACAAGAAGGCTGTTTAAATGCAAGGGATGCAGAAAGTCTTCCCTCTGCATGGAAGTTTATAGTTAAGAAGTTTAATAAGAGCTCTAACCAGTCAAAATAGTAGTTTTATTGGATGTGTCAGTAATTGTATTCTTAATACTTCTATGTACATTTTTTACATTTTTATATTTTTGTTTTATGTTACTCTGTTGGTTATTTAATATTTTAATTTAATTTAATTTTATCTTATTCGGTTGCTTATTTAATTTGAATTTTGAATTCCATCGATGGAATCCTTTAATTCAAATTTGTTCTAAATTTGAGGATGGCCTGTGAATCAGGCTGAAAACGTTTGTTTGAAATAAATTATATTTCTCGGCAAGAATAAGGTGTTAATTATATGTAATCAGGATGAGTTCAAAAATTGATAGACCTCAGATTATAAATAAAGAAGGATTCACAATAGAAGAATGTGTTGTCATCTCTGATGGAAAGCAGACATCACATATGATCTCAAAAAAAAGATGTTGTTCCCTTGATCGTGCTCTCTCATGAGTCAGTGTCTAGCATATTTTGGGTGACAGCTGTAGTGTGCGCCTTCAGTTAAGTTTCAAGTTTTCTAGCTGTATTCTACCAATTTGAATGTTGGATGTGTTACAGGAATAAAATAATCAGCATTTTTCATTTGTCATAGAGATCCCTGTTGTTAGAAAGGAGATATAGGCTCATAATTTTATAATTATGAGTTACAAACAGCCAATTTTTAGTGATACATTTCCCAGAAAATGTATGAATGATTTGGCAAAAGTTTTTCCTATAGTGTGGAAAGCAGGAAAAGGGTGCAAGTACCTCTGACATAGAAACTCAAATTTTTTGTTTGGGTACCCTGCCCAGGTTAATGCATACTTTAAAATGGTGAACTCGTCACTAAGTGCAACCATATAGTGAAATAAGCTATATGCTCTACAGATGTGAGTGCTGTTGGAGACATTTTTGTATCTTACTAGGTTAAAATAAACAGTGTGGTATGATAAGAGGGGTAAACCAAATTTGTGAAACACATTAAAATGTAGAAACCAATCAGCTCTCTTTATTAAAATATCCAGGAATACAATAACGTTTTAGGTTTTTCTGCCTCAAACTAAAATTTTATGGATTGGAAAAAAATTTTTGAGACATGCAGAAGGGTTAGGAAATCTTTGTGTGTGCCCTGCCAGGCTAGAAGAGTGTCATTGATGTATTGGAGGTATAACAGTAAACAGCAGAAGGTGAAAGGAACCTGAAAATGTAATCCTCAATCCTAGACATGGCAATTTCTGCCAAGAAACCAATAGCAGAGACCCCATAAGAATTTCCTCCTGTTGCAAGTAAACAATATTTTAAACTTAAAGTAGTTGTTATTGATGATAAGGTCCAATAATGCTGTAATAGCAAAATGAGCCAGATGGGGAAAACTTAATTGAAAAGAAGCATTTTGGTCAACATGATAACTTTTTATTTGTTATTATTTATGTTAATTTGTTTATTATATTGTATTTATTTATTATAAATATTTATGTTCACACATATATATAAACATCCATTAACTTGAATTTATACCCCATATGGCAGATTGCTTAGCCTATGTCCATAAATGCATCAGCCACTACTGTTAATGTAAAAACCTGTTCAAATTTCAAATTCAAAATATGATTGTTTTCTGTTATATTCTATTCTAAAGAAGGTTAATTTCGCTGAACTGAAAGTACTTGAGTCACATACTTTAAAACAAGTTAAGCTTATCATCCAAGTGAGCCATCTCACAAGCAATATTTGTCAGATAATCATAACCTCTTCTCTTGGTAAAGTGTGTTAGCCAGCTAGTAATGATTCTTCTTAATATCCTTCATTTCTCACTTTCCGACTGCTACATGTTTTTAATGCTGATTTCAGGTTTCAATTATATAAATTTTTATAACTGGTTGATTGCTCAATCAGTTTACACCAATCACATTACTGTAATATTGTGTGGTCTATATATACACACACATTCAAGCCATATACCTGCTTGTGAAAAATCAAACCAGAAACATATAATATTTTAATATCTTTCTTTTTTGTCTGTATTCTGATAATACCATACTACTCTGGTTATGAGAGCCATAAAAACAGATTAATCACACCTTAGTTACTAGTTGATTGACATATTTATAGTACTGCTAAGCCAAACGCATTTTGATCATATGGTCCTCTTCAGTTGGCTACAATATAACAGATGTAATTATTGCTAACAGATAATTATTATTTTAGCATTAAAGTTGTTGAGCATCCTAATCATGTTACATACGTTATTTTAGCAGTAACTGCATTTTTAACACTTGTTAAATACACTTTTTTTAAGAATAATTATGTTTGTTATATTGTAGCCAACTAAAGAGGACCATACAGTCAAAGTTCATTTTGGCTTAGCAAAAGTATAAATGTGTCAATAAACTAGTAACCAAAGTATGATTAGTCTGTCATTATGGGTCTTGTAACCATGTATCCAGAAACACACCATCCATTTTTCTGACAGGACAGTACATTCTGGAGAAACTGGAGAAACAGACACAGACAGTTTTGTGATGTCACATTTGTGAGGTCCTGGACAGGTCCGAACTAGGGATTGTATACCGATTTACCGGTTAACCGATAAATTGACAAAAAACATTCGGTAAACTTACCGGTAAATTTCAAAAATTTACCAGTAATTTGGTAAATGAAAAATCCATACTAGAAATTTTTATGTAGAAAATATTGTGTTTATGGATATTTAAAAGGGCTAAATGGATATTGAAAATAAAAAAACAGGTAAGTGTAAGCAACAATATATCTAATTATTAATTTTATGTGAGATATTTTTTGTTTAATTTGAATTTAAACTTTGTTGGGTTTGAGAGGCACTGTAAATTGTACAGAAAGCTCTAGTTAGCATATGTGATTTGTGCTCTGCCATTTTTTGAGATTTTTAAAGGTTTAAAATCTTTACAATCAACGTTTTTGTTAAAAACGTTGATTGTAAAGATTCTCCTTTGGAGGAGATTATGTTTAAATATTAAAAAAGGAGATTGTAAAGAATCTCCTTTTTTAATATTTAAACATAATAATACGTAAATGTTTCACGTATTTTTTAAATTAATAGCAATTTTGAATACACCGCATTATGACAGGACATTAATGCAATATTATTGTAAAATAACATTAAAATTTGAACCGTAAATAAATTTTTCACTTCTAACAACNTAAGAAAGTATAGTCTATATTTTTTATTTTTTGGAGGTCTCCAGAACGAATTAATCAAATTCCCATAGAAACCTATGGTAAATCGATAATCAGTTAACAAACAATTCGGATAACGAACAAAGTCTTGGAACGCATTATGTTCATTAACCGATCCCCCACTGTATATGCTCTCCATCTGAATTTAGTACTGTAGTGTCTTGCTCTTATAAATCACACTTTGCCATAACAATGAAGTTGTGACGATCATCTATTAACTGCTTTCAGGAGAAAAGTTTTGAATTAAAATAATGTGACTTCCAGTTTGAATCAGAAGTTCAGATATAGTTAACCGAGGCCTCCTGCACCTAAGAATTCCATATCTGGTCTCATCTTTCATCTAACTTACTCCATTCCTGAAATTAAAGGAAGATGGACAGATGGACGAGAGTGGGAATTTATGTCTACAATTTTTTCAAATTGCAGCCCAATAAAAATTAAGAGAAATTACATTGTTATATGTTATATTCTATAAATGAGGAAAATAATTTTGGTAAAATCATAAAAAACTGAATTTCTGTTGTCTAATTATATTTCATTATAATATAAATTCTTTGGTTGACATTTAACAAAACGTACTCAGCAAATATTTATTAGATTATCAAAACACTCATTATGTTGCAGAGAAAATTTATTGAAAACAAACTAACATTTTCAGCCTATTCCATAAGCCAACCTCAGGTTAGACCAGAAGATTGGAACATTGACATTCCAAAAATACAATACATATATTTAAATGCAAAAAAGGACCTAAGGAATATGCTGAAAACATTAGTTTGTTTTCAATAAATTATCTCGGCAATATAAGATATGTTTTGATAATCTTCGGTTGACATTGAAATACCGAAGCTGAGGTATTAGCAGTTTTTTTAATAGATGTAGCTATTTAAACTTTGGAATTTTTCTAAATACCATCAATATTCATTATAACAGACTAACTGGGAGAAGCACTAGGTCAACTGTCTGTTTTATCAAAAGATGTCACGATCAGCTAGAAAAACTTTATCTGAAAGACAATAAAACAAGCAGTCTATATTGTAGAAAATACGAAAAAACAACACCCACTTTTAAACAGGAGCATAAATAAGGTGCATCATTCAAAATGCATCCTATCCATTTTAACTCAATTTTACAGTATTCAATAGTCTTTTAAAGCTTTAAACTTGAAAATACTAAAATTGGTTTAAACCAACATTTAGAGTAAACATAACATGAGCTATTAACCAGTGAAATTATAATTTCAATGAAGAGTTCGAAAGATATTAAAGTTTATGAGATGAATAAGGCAAGTTTTGAAAAGACAGTTTATATTTGCCAAGTCCAAGAATGACAGTAATAACTTATTAACAATAAGATACAACCATCTTTTGAAAAATGCAGATTAAAACTGTTTATTCAGAATGCATAATAATTCATAGTACAAAACTTACATTTTAAGAATATGAAGCAATTCATACAAACTGTTGCAATATTCTTTATCTTTTTCTTTTACATTCACAGTTCTGAGTGACAATAAATATTGTAGAATTCCAAGGAATCCAATTTCTCTCAATATTCTCCATAATGAGTTTCCAGCAGATGTTTGATGTCATAAATTTTTGCAGCATTTAGCAAAGTCTCTTTTGCAACTTCTGGTGTCAATACATCTGAAGGGATTATAATCAATGCTACTGCTTTGACTACCTAAACTTTAGACACAGATGAAAATGTATTATTGAATAAATTTGTATCAATTAAGAAATGGTATAGTTATACACAAGTGTATAACTATACCATTTCTTAATTGATACAAATTTACCAGTACTTGTGTACCATAAGCTTAATTTATTTCCATTCTTTCATCTCATATCTCCTTGTTTCATATCTTAGTGACATCTTCATATTCAAGTATCCTTTGTTTTCTTTGCATCTTGGCTGGATAACACTGATTGGTTGGCTGATACATGAGGGAATGACTCATTACTTCTAATGCATAAAAAACAGGAATTTCATTTGAGGACAGAGTGGATACAGGAAAGAGCAAGTATTAGAAGAAAACATGCAAACACAGGATGATTTATAATAATTGGATTTATTTCAGTTCAACCAATAACCAAATATCCAGCATACAAACTAAAAATTCATCAGAAAAAAATTTTTAATTGCTTTCAACAATCATCTTCATGGTTACATTGATTAATAATATAGAACAATGTGTGGAATAAACTTTACAAATTCAAATTAAATGAAACATACTTTCCAATTGATTGTTGCCACATATTTAATGGAGTCTCTTCCTGAAACCAATAAAATTTATATATATTTCATACTCTAATTTATATACAGTAATACCCCAAACTTACGAGATAGGTGGGACCGAGCAATAATCGTCTAAGTCGAATTCGCGTAAGTCGGGGTATAATTTCGCAATTTGTGTAAAATCCAAGTCAGATGTATGTAAGCTAATAAATGTTCTCGTTAATCTTATCTCGTCTTTTGATTCGTTTATAGTTACAAGAAATCACCACATAGTCCCCGTAGATATAACAAACACAGAAATAAATAAATAAACCACAAAATAAATTGTAGCTATGCATTGATTCTGTGCGACACGTCTGAACATGTAAGCTGAACAATAGTGGGGGGAATGAGTAATCAAGAGTTGCGTGGCGCTCAAACAAAAGACGAATCTACAAGATTTGAAAATCGCGTAACTCCGGGTTCGCGTAAGTCGGGGTAGCGTAAGTCAAGGTATTACTGTATAAATAAATTTTATAATAATAATAATAATCCAGACTGATGATAACAAATTGAGGCACAATAGCATTGCCAAGATGATTCACTGGAACATTTGCAAAAGCTATGGATAACCCACCTTGAACAACTGGTGAGATCATATCACAAAAGTCACAGAAAATGAGCAGGTAAAAATTTTATGGAACTTCAGATTGCAAACTGATAGTCCTAGTGCACAACAAACCAGATATAACCATTGTCGAGAAGAAAAAGATGTTGATTATTGATGTTACAATTTCTGGTGACAGCAGGGTTAATGATAAAGAACAAGAAAAAATTACAAGATACATGAACTTAAAAATTAAACTCTAAAAATTGTGGCACAAACCAGCAGCAGTAGTACCAGTGATTATCAATGCACTGAGTGCCATTCCCAAAAACCTGGGGCAACATTTGAAGCAAATCAACAGCGACAAAATCAACATCTGTTCACTTCAGAAAGATGTGCTGCTTGGGTCTGCAAACATTCTATGCTGTTACATTATGACATCCTAGTGATAATACTAGGATTTTTATGTTCAGTGCAACTGAAATAACGACAAAGGTATAGTACAAAAGAACAAAACTTTATTCTGCGTCTGAACAGGGAAAAAAATCCAGGTCCCAACTCTGGTACAACTCCCGAATGTTGTCTTCCTTTACGCAATTGAATCTTATGTTCAAAATCGTACAACCACAACATGAGGATTACATATATTACTCAATCATCAACACAAAAACCTTTATAATGCAGCCATCTAATTCAATTTTCTAATGTTTTCAACCATTTTGAAAGACCTTCGTCAGTAACATAATGATTGAATGATTCTTATTTTTAAACTGATATTTGTTCTGGAATGTTATACAATTTTTGAATTTTCTTATATGTGCAGCCTTGTATATAAATAAATACAATCTATAATGGTACTTGTACCAATATAAAAAAATATATATATAAAATACATGAATAAATAACTAGATAAAATAAAATAAAATAAATAAATAAATATGTAACTACAATAAATATGTAAAAATATACAAAAAATACATAACACAATTGCTAAAATAGAGAACACCATCAAAGTGACTGCTTCTTTAACTGCTTGTCCCTTTATTTTATAATATAATATTTAAATTAGGCTCACTCTCCATGCTGTTGATATTTTACTGGACTCTTTAAAATTTATTGCTAATCCTTCTTGGTATGTCTTATATATCTGCCATGCTTCCACATATTTCAAGTGACTCTTGTCCTGGATGTTTTGTATTATTTTAGCCCTTTGCCAATCTACAGTGACTTCTGTAAGATCCGCTATAGCATACATCGCTAGCACAGTGACTGGTTGCTCATTCTGCATGTTCCTTTCATACTCTTTTAGTCTTTCTTTTAAAGATCTCCTTGTGGCTCAGATGTAGTATAGCTCTTTTTGTCTCCTATGTAAATTAGATAGGAAGTCAAAAAATTTCCATATCCTGTCAGGACCTGACACCAGTTAAGATAATTATTCATGTTTTAACTTGCGATTAGAAAGATGCTTAATTACATATTGCATAGGAGGGATTCAAGAATCGAGTGCAGAGAGTCATGGATAAGTTTATAGGGGTCCAGCCTCAAAATCAAATCCAATCAACATCAAATAAACAAATAACAAAAAGTTTAATGAGTAAAATAAAGGTTTGGATAAATACATACAATTCAAGTTTAAATTTGACAAGCTAGCTACTTAATCTAAGTCAACCAAGAGAGAGCATTTACATTAATGCGAGAATAACACCTCGGGTTGGTTGTCTGTTGTCTTCGGATCCAGTCTGCTCAAAGAGATTGCTTTTATAGTGGAGATGGATGAGGGTTAGGAGAGGCTGATAGACAAGTGCTGGGCACACTAGCTTTTAGCAGAGTCTGTTCTGAGATTCGAATGTCTGTCCCTTTTAGCTTATAATGCCCTCCAATTAATGTTTAAGTTATTCTCATGTGACAGGATGCTAATGATGACGTGGCTTAACAGATGTTCATCAAATACAGTAATACCTTGACTTGAGCTACCCCGACTTACGCGAACCCGGAGTTACGCTATTTTCAAATCTTGTCGATTTGTCTTTTGTTTGAGCGCCACGCAACTCTTGATTACTCACTCCCCCCACACTATTGTTCAGCTTACATGTTCGGATGTGTTGCGCGGAATCGACACATAGCTACAATTTATTTTGTGTTATTTATTTCTGTGTTAGTTATATCTACGGAGACTCAAGAGACTCTATGTGGTGATTTCTTGTAACCGTGAACAAATCAAAAGATGAGATAAGATTAACGAAAACATTTATTAGCTTACATACATCTGACTTGGATTTTACACAAATTGGGAAATTATACCCCGACTTACGCGGTTATCACTCGGTCCCACCTATTGCGTAAGTTCGGGGTATTACTGTATATGCAATAACATCTCACCACAGGAAGTCGTTAGGTAAAAGGGATAATTTATTTCCCTTTTTTTCATTCTTTCCCCACGAAATTACAAAAATGTGTTGTTTGTTGTTCTATATCAATATAAACACAAAAATGATTGTTGAAGGAAGATAAAATGTTTGTTTTCTGATAAATTTTTAGTTTGTGTGCTGGATTTTTAGTTATTGAGTAAACTGAGAAACACAGTATGAAATAAAAAAGAAAAGAAATAATTTTAAAAAAAGAAATTTAGAAAAAAGTCTCATACAAGTAAGATAAAAAAGAACTGTACAGAAAAAAAGATAGTAATAATAAAACTTCCTCCTACGAAAAGTAGATTTTGAATTACAATATGAAGATAAAGTAAGTTAAACAATTATGTTATAATGATAAATGGGTATTATTGAAAACTTTTCAAACACAAATTAACTTTAGTTACAACTCAAGTAATTTTGGTTAAGCCAATTAAACCTTCTTTGGGATAGAATATAACATAAAATAGCTGAATTTGAATTTTAAACAGAGATCTTTTACATCAACAGTAGCGGTCAGTACACAGATGGATATAAAGTTGTACAAGTATTTTTTATGAAACCGTGTCCTTTTCTTATTGTTGACTTGTTAATTGAACACTGACTTTATAGTGTATTTTGAAAACACAAGGCAAATTTTCATTATTTATCTTTATTTAGTTGGTACGGTATATAGTAAAATAGAATTTTATACGATTTTAATCTACACAATTTGTAATTTAAAGGTATGTTTTTGCATCATTTACATACTTATTAGTTTTATGTACATACTTTCTACTGTAATAAGTAATCAATATGCATTGTATTATCAAGGCCACTTGATCGCTTCGCTAGTAAGGCCGTCCGCCGTAAGGAAAATTGCCGTATTCACACTGTTTCCATTTTTTGCCGCTGCGAAAGATTTTGGCGCTAGTTATCGGTGAGAATCGTCTAATGAGTAAATTGGTCGTTTTGTACTTTTGTGTGCGAGTATAGCTATTTTATGAAATTGTGATAATTACATATTGTTATAGTTGTATTTAGTTATACTTATTCGTGAGTTATATACGGTTGACGGGATTTCTCTTCAACAGCAGCTTGGTATATAGATATAAATACATTCATTGTGTGGTCAAACTGTGGAAAAAGTTCTCAGACTGCATCATAAGCCCATTTCTAGAAAAATATTAAAAGTCTAATGTTGTCTAATTCATATTGTAAATTTCTGATGAGGAGGAAGCTAAGTACATTTCTGGTCTTTGACTGAATTTTACAAACTGTAAAATTCAGTCAAAAACAGTGTACACTTTATTCAATAAATTAATTTTTCTTATGTAATAAGCTTTTGCTTTTTCTATAAAGAATTTTATTTATATTAGAGATGTAAACTGAAGCAATGTTACTTTTACCATAGTTATACTTTTAATTTCAACTTTAAAACAATATATGTTGCTTTTGTTCACATTTCTGTGTACTTCTCCAATATTAATTATAATAAGTTCGGAAATATGGTGATATTGAAGGTAACTTCAATATCACATATTTCCGTGCATATTTTTCGAAATTTTTTTACTAACTAAAAACTTTGCTTATTTTTGCAAAAAAAATAAGTAAATTTTTTCGAAAGGTTATATCGGTATTTATTCTTACAGTCTTGATTAACAAAAGTAATAATTTTATAACAGATTTAATACACAACATTTTAATAATTATCATATATGGTCCGAAAATGTGAAAATTTTTATAGTAGACAGTGCATACTGTAGGTAACCTAGTTTTACTAATTTTGCATACTTTTCGAGTAAAAAAAAAATTTACATTAACGATTAACTACTGGTATCTTTAAGAATCGAAAAGAGATGATTAAATAGTATTAATGTGAAAAAGTTTGTATTTTCCATGCCAATAATACTCAGTTATTATTTCTTCCTAAAAACGTCTTATGAAAATAAAGTGAAAAATACTGTTATTATTATTTCGCTTTTTTCACAAACTAGGGAACATCGTTTGCAGCAGCTCATTTCTTGATTGTCAAAAGTTTTCAACCTGCTTTAATGAGAAAAATATTTAAATGCAGCGACGTCTCCAAACTCCTCTATACTCTCCACCTGAATCGCTGACGATGGATGTCACCGATCGTCAGCGCCACAAGCGGAGAAAATATTAACTAGCGTCTATACGCTCGGTCTCATAGAGAGAGA
>NW_019384652.1:201032-238681 GCF_000671375.1 Centruroides sculpturatus | reverse complement strand
GACCTACTAAAAACCATTTATTATTTAACGTCCATAAAAATTATATTTATATTAATGATGTCTCCAAAGTTCAGCGAATTTTTTTCGCAAAAAAATAATTTATCAGGAAGCACGCGAGCGCCATTCGATGACAAGCTCCACGACGAAACAAGCTTAAGCAATGGCGTAGTCGAACGGTGCACAATCAGTAAGTAATCCTACAATTTTTTGTTTATAGCATAGTTTATATGGATTATTCCCAAAAAATTATACGTATTTTGGAAATGTTGAGTCGAATTAGTCTAGAATCGATTAATTTTATGGAAGAAACCTTTCAAACAGCCATAGTCCATAAACTGCATACGTGCTGGGCTGTGATTGGCTGGACTCGTAGAAGCTGGATTCATAAAAACTGGAACGTGTCTACCGTGTTATAGGGGGTTTGACTGTATTTATTCAGATTACTGAATAGAAGCACCTCCTGTGGCCAAGTGAATAAAACCAATGAATAATTAAATAAAACATTTGATCTCTAATCTGTCAAAAATTCTGGAACGCTTTAATGTTTACAGACTTAGTGTTTTTGTTTAACTCAATAATTCGACATTATTTCATGAAACAGTAGTATAATTACTGTAAGTAAATATTTTGTATACTCCAAGAATCAGTTAGGGATTATGATCGGAAATAGTCTTATGTAAGGCCTTAGAGAGATCTATTGAAACAATCAACAGTTTATTTTTTCAGTTGTCAAACACCTCGGAGTTTTTCTCATCAATTCGGGTTGCAACAGTTGAAACAAGTATTATTTTTAAAAACAAATATTGAAAATGTATTGCCGACATGAAAACATCATAAATCATTATGAGTTTTTTTTTATTTTTTAATAAATTAACCTTTAGGAATTTCACAGTAATGTTTCAATAAATTAACAACTTCGATCATCCTAACCAAGATTAAAGAGGTGCAAGTATAACCATTATCTGTGGGTTATTTTGGTTATTTTCAAATTAATACCAATGCGTATTTAATTCAGATCAACTATGCAGAAAAATTATAGGCACAAATATGATTTAAATTATCTTTTCAATTTTTTTGCATAGCTTTTGTATAAATCATGGAATATAATATAAAAATTTGTTAAATGTTTAAATTTTATAGCCATAAATTCAGTTTTCTTTCATGTAAAATTTATCTATTTTTACTTGAAACATAATCAGGTCACATGTTTCATATTTTTAATCTTCAGCACTCAACTCTATTAATGTTTCTATCTTATTTGTATACAATAAGGTAATGTTTAGAAAATCGAAGTTTTAATAATTGAAATTTTATCTGAAATACATTCATTGTCATTGACATAAAAAGTGGCTTATCAAAATTCTGCCATATTACTGCAAAATTTGGTAGATATAAAGTCTCAAGCAGATATAAACAAGACTTGAGTTCTAGAGTAATGGTTTAGTGCCAATTGTCAGTAGAGGGCATTAAACTGCGTCCCCTTGGTTTATAAAAAGCCTGCAAAAACTTCCTGTCTATACTTTACCTGTTGCAAAGAAGACGCTGTACCATTACAAATGCCTTTACATTGCAATTGAAGAACATATATTAACAACAGAGTCTAACCAAGTTTCAGAAAAGAAGAGTCATCGGCATGACAGAAGGGTGATGGTCATCTCACCGAATAGCCCGGAATCTAGACCTTCTGACAATAATGTGAAGATGTGTTTTGACCTATGGACAGGAGACAGCTCGCAAACATGGTACTCATGCTCAGAACACCATCGGCAGACCACTAGCCGAGACGACCGCCTGGTCTTCCGACATGCACGAACATGGGCGATCGTTGTCTGCCATCCGGACCTAGGTGGCGCCATCATTATAGATGCATGCTTGTAAAAAACCGTCCTAAAAATCATGTCCCGAGATGCCTTCTAAGCTAATTCATCAATTTGTTTAAAATTTTTTCTAAGTTTCACTCTATACTCCATCATTTTAAAACAATGATAGTGTATAGAATAAAAATTTAAAAAACATAGTAAAGTAAGAAAGTGATGTTAGTTATTAGTTTTGCAAATCACACATTCACAACAATCATTTGTTTTATACGCTTGTATCTTTCATGCATCATGATCACAGAATTTTTTACTTTGTTTTCAATAATTGGTTATTATTTGTCGTTAAATGTGCAATAAAGATTCGAAAAAATTGGTATTTTTCTCACTCTAAATTACAATAGATGGAAGTGGAGAATGAACAAAGAATATCATTGCCTGAATTCAGTAGGGCATGGGTGCAGGATGAATTGTTTTTGTGATCTTGGCAATCAGCAGTTCTGAAATAATATGTAATAAACAAGAAAATAAACGCACCGCTGAGTTCATTGAGTTTAGGGATTGTATGCCGGTTTACCGATTTACCGGTTAACCAATAAATTAACAAAAAAACGTTCAGTAAACTTACCGGTAAATTTTTGAAATTTACCAGTAATTTGGTAAATGAAAAATTCATACTAGAAATTTCTATGTAGAAAATATTGTGTTTATAGATATTTAAAAGGGCTAAATGGACATTGAAAATAAAATAAAAAACAAGCAAGTGTAAGCAACAATATACCTAATTATTAATTTTATGTGAGATATTTTTTGTTTAATTTTAATTTAAACTTTCTTGGGTTTGAGAGGCACTGTAAATTGTACAAATGGCTCCAGTTAGCATATGTGATTTGTGCTCTGCAGTTTTTTGAGATTTTTAAAGGTTTAAAATCTTCATAATCAACGTTTCTTAAAGAGTAAGTGATATTTAAAAATAATAATACGTAAATATTTCACGTATTTTTTAAATGAATAGTAATTTTGAATACACCACATTATGACAGGACATTAATGTTATCGTAAAATAACATTAAAATTTGTACATTAAGTAATTTTTTACTTCTAACAACTGTTTAAAATAATTAAATACAAATATTTATTACAAGATTCTAACATTATGCCTTAAGATAGTACAAAATATGTATTATTCAAACCCTATTTTCGTGGGAAATCCCCATTACTCTCACGAAAAGAACTTTCTTTAATTTTAGATTATAGAACCAGGTGGAATAGCTTACTAAACATGCTGGGAAGCTTTTTATTACTTAAAGGTGCTGTCTGAAAAAGTCTAGAAACCTAACCTAACATAATATTAGAAACTATATATTATTACTGTTTTATTTTTTTGTATTATTTTATTTCTGTTTCTAAAAGTTATTATTATAGTTTGTTTAGAATAACACTTTAATTTTTATATTTTTTATATTTTATATCGTCGAAGTAAAAAATGTGAAATGGAAATCAAAATCACTTATATTTTTTATCACCTTAATTTTACTTTTCAGGAAAAAATTTACCGGTATTTTAATTTTCATTTACCAAATTACCAGTAAATGAAAAAGTCGGTAAATTTGCAATCCCTAGTCCGAACCATCACAAAAATTCGCACTAAGATTATTGTTGTAAAGAACAAAGAGAAAAAAATGTTTGCAGCTAGACATGGATTTTTGATTATATGAAAACATGACAAAAAGACAAACTATAAAAAAAATGTAAGTCCTAAGATTGACCATCTCCAGTTGGGAGATCAAATTCAACTTTGATTTTGACCTCTCCCACATCTAAGTTGGGATCTTGTTACACATGGTAACAAGTGACCAACCACTTAAAAAGCACAGATGAGGGAAAGCAACCAATTTGAATGGGTGATCAAGAATGAAAATTGATATAATCCCTGTACTTCAAGGACAAGGAGCAAAGGAAGTGAAGCATGCAGAACGGAGGAGAAAAGTTTTTCCTGTGATTGTACTGCCAGTTTGGACCCTTGTCACCCTTTTCTTGAGCAACATTGATATTGCTAAAGTCTCGTCACCTCATCCTCCTCGCGCAAGGCTAATTCATCCACCTGACTAATTCATCCACCTGCTAAATGCTACCTCGCCACTGCCCCAGGGCTATCATCAAATCTCCAACAAAGACACACCATCAATGCCTACTGAAACAAATTTTCATTTCTACGATCACCGTACGAGGAGAGACTTCATCGTTAAAACAATATAAGCAAATATTTTGTTGTGAATAAACTGGTTTTTGTAAAGATACCTCGTATCAGTGTCTCTGCCAGTGGTGTGCCATCCATGGAAGCTGTGGAAGCACCGCTTCCCTTGTATTTTCTAAAATATAAATACATAATGTGCAATTATTTTCATATTTTAACTAATTTGAATTAATTAAAATTAATATTTTATTGTAACTGCATTACGTATCTTATCACAAATTTCTATACTACATGTGAAAAAAATGATAAGATTGCTATTGTATATTTCAATATAAATTCATATATATGTATATTCCCAATGGAAGCCCTGTATTGTTGAATACAAAACAACTTCCACGATGAATATATTTGAATCATGTAAAGCAGCCAGATTATACGTATCTGTGCATGCACTTTACAGATCAGCAACTTTACATGGTTTAGCTCATGGATGCAACACACCAAAATATTGTATAACCCTTCCAATGCTGTGACATTCGATGATAGGAAAGCACGGCTTCCCTATCATCAAATATACCGCAAGCCACTGGACTCTGCCACCACCACCCACATACAAACAGCACCCTTATCCATCCTGATGTAAAACTAAAGATCTCCCCTCAATCAGCAAACTCACACATTCAGTAAAAATAAAGACATTGCAATAACATTCATATGAATAAGTTATTATTTATTCATCTGTAACACTATACTGAAATGCCACAACACATCAGAGTACATCAATACAGAATGAGTGAGCATTCTATAATATAAAAGACATCAATAAGCACCTTGAAATGCATAGCCCATCAATAAGCACCATAAAATGTGGCACACAACTGGCACCTCATCACAAACATGTTGCAGCATATTAGGTTACAATTGTAATGGCTACAATTAATATAGTCACTAGGTCATACAACACAGTGACTTTTGCAAGATATGTCTGTATAGCCATCCATGTCTCTTTTCAATAAGAATTCATAAGAACATTTCTGAATGTGATGTCACAAAACTGCACCAGTATGTCCGAAATATAGCATATTATTAGAAAAACAAACTATACATTTCTGGTTTGGTTTTCCTTGAGGAATTTTACAGTTGATTTGTTGTGCAAGTGATTCTGACCAGCCTGTATATATTTCTAACCACTTCTGTAACATGATTAAACAAAAAGTTTATTTGTCATAATAAATGAACTTATACACATTAATAAAAAATATAGAGCAATTTGATATCTATTTTTGGGATATAATGTCAAATTAATCTATAGGATGCTTGTAAAATTGGCAATGCCTGAATACAGTTGATGAATTCCTTCAATTTCTCCTCTTACAGCAATAACAAAATTTCCCTAATTATATTTCTACAAAATGTTTGTGTTTTATTTTATTTCTTATTTTAATTATTTTAGTTTATTTTATATTTTATTTTCTTAATTTTCTTATTTTATTGTATTTTATATTATAAAATACAATAAAATATAAATTAAATATTATTTTTTTATTTCATGTGTTCTATTTCAATGGTTCCCAATTAGTGGTATGAAAATTGCATGAAGAAATATGCGCGGCAAACTAAAATCAGTCGATTTAAAATTTAAATGCATGAGATGAAGCAATCAAAACAATAATGGGTGGACCATCAAAAATTCGGCAATTTACAACACAATGTCAAATGCACAAATTCGTTTATTTATAACTAAAAATATTCTCGAAATTTCATCAAAAAAATGCATTTGTGACAATACCTAAATAAAATTCTTACGCAAGAAATGAAAATTGTACAATTAACACAATTTGTGTTAATTGTATGATTATCATTATTATCGTGTCAGCGAAGCGGCAATAAAGCATTTACTACCATTTTGCGCAGCATACCTCTGTGAGAGCGGATTTTCGGCCGTGACAAACACAAAAACTAAACATCGTCACAGACTTCGACTCGAAGATGACTCGAGACCGAAGCTGACCAAAAAGCAACCAAATTTTACAAAGTTGCGCAAAGAAAATCGTACACATTTGTCGCATTAAAATTAAATAACCTTATGTTATTTTCATTATTATTAGAATTGTATTTTAAAAGTAATAAATGTAAAAAAGAACTTATTCTATTTATCACTAGCTGTCTACCCACAGCTTCTCCCGCATTATATCAAATTTTCTCGAGGGGAATAAGATATTTTCTGGCAGTAAAATGTAGCCTATGTCTGTCTCCAACATGTAAGCTATCTCTCTGCCAAATTTTATTAAAACCTGTTCGGCGGTTTAGACGCGAAAAGGTAACAGACAGACAGACAGAATTACCTTCAAATTTATAATATTAGTATGGATTAATATGAATTTTTGCTATAAGGGGTACGCGAGTTTGAGCTCTTTCTCGAAGTGGTACACAGGAAGAACTAATTGGGAACCACTGTTCTATTTCATTTGTTTCAAATTAAAAAACTGTAACTGTTCAGAATATTAATTATTAATGTTAAATTTGTACTAATTTATACATTCTACACTTCACTACTCTAAACTATTAAATCTATGATTTTAAGCTATTCTGAGATTTTAACTCAAAACATTTCTTTTATTTAATAAAAACTTGGCTTTCTGAAATAAGCAGTGATTTATTTATTTATTTGAAACATCATATATAAAATTTATAACAACAACTGATTTAAAATGCAGTAGCATTTAATATCTATTTGAATGAAAACTTTAGAATTGTAATGTTTCAAATATACAATATAATTATTTTCACTTTACTGACAACTTATCAACAGCTAAAGTAGCCAAGCCACAATAAATTTTGTTATGCTCTGATTTAATATAATTAACTTTTTTCATTTTAATTTATAAATTTTCTGCAAAGTTTTATTGAATTAAATATTTATCCAGTAAAATCACTAACACAAAACACATATAATAAAATATTGAAATAAATAATATTCTTTTTAATTATATAGAAAAATTAAAAATTAAAAGAAACAGAAGAAAAATAATATATTAAGTCAATAATTTTAAGAAAATAACTTTTACAGAAAAAACATAAACTCATTAAGCAAGATTTAATTAAATGTTTATTAAATAGATTTAATATATTATTAAAAATAAATAATAAATCTTCTATAACTCTAATAAATAATCATTTCTTTGATTGACAAAGAATACACTTTTTCTATAATCTTTACATTTATGCAACATTTATTTTTAATTGTTTTTTATTGTTATGAATATTGTGAAACTGCATTTCATATTTTGAAATATTAGTGAAAAATCTTAAAATTTTCTATTTCTAAGTAATTTTATTATTTTTATTATTAAGTTGGTCTAAAATTTGTTGTTAATCTAACAACATAATTTGGCCTAAAGGTAGCCTAACAACCTACCTTGACACTAAATTCCATTCTTTAATTGGCNAAGAGTAACAAACTTGACAGCATTTATTTATTCGTTCATCATTTAATCAAATATATTTTTTTTTGCTAATAAAGATTGAGAATCATTTATCTGAAATGCTTGGAATTGGAAGTATTATTTTTATTATTAAGTTGGTCTAAAATTTGTTGTTAATCTAACAACATAATTTGGCCTAAAGGTAGCCTAACAACCTACCTTGACACTAAATTCCATTCTTTAATTGGCTTAGCACAAAGATCGAAAATAATCCAGCAATTTATAATTCCAACTGACTATGGAATTCAGACTTTGTTTATATTGTATATTCTATTATTCATTTTTTGTTCTATTTTTGTTTTCATGATAAAAACAGATAAAGACTCAGAAATTTCTATAAAACTCAGTACCATGCCTGACTATTAAATAAACAAAATAAAAAGTAACTATTTTTAAAGAAAACCAAATTAAACAGAAAGCATAAAAAATTTTCTCTACTAAAGAAAGTCTGGTTTCTTTAGAAAGTAAAGACTTTAATATCCATATAGGAAAATTTATTGTTTTTACATATTGATGTTTATGAAAATATCTATAATTTTTTCAAAATGATGCATATATTTTAAAAACTAAGGCTTAAGATACTTAAAATATAACATAATAATGCAAAAGTTATGCATTAAAATAAAAATTATTATAAAGCACAAGACAAAATGTTTCGAAGATCTCTGATGACACAGTCATAGTTCTTACTCAAAAGCAAAATAAAAAAGATTTAATCTCTAACTAATGAATGATTTTTATGTAGATCAGTATAGATTATCAGCACAAAACCTTTCTCACTAATTTCTAGCCTTATTAACTGGAGTACAAACGTTTTCGGCCTTCTTAATAGGCCTTCCTCGGGTTAAGAAGGCCGAAAACGTTTGTACTCCAGTTAATAAGGCTAGAAATTAGTGAGAAAGGTTTTGTGCTGATAATCTTAGAAATAGTTCTAGCTACATATGCATAGTAGATCAGTATAAAATGAAAAACAAAAAATATATTATATTTAAAAAGCTATAAATAAAAATTTTTGATTTTATTTCACATTGTTCATCATTTTAAAATATTATTTTCCAACAAAAGTTGCTCTGTTTATATTTTTAAAATATTTCCTAAATACTGTACTTGTGTATCACATCTTTTCATATGTTTGTTTATTGTATTATGTTTGATCTCATCTCTGCTTGACACATTTCACTTTTTTGTATTTCATCATTTTTTTTGTATGTCATTAGCTTCATTTTCAAAGATTAATTATTTTTAATGTTATATGTTTTAATTATTTGGTAAACAACTAGATGTTTTTTGAAGAAGCAAATAAATTATATTTAAATACCATGACATTTAAATATACATAACAGGAATTTAATTTTATCCAATCAAATTCATGTTTAAATAAATGTATTCCTTTGTAAATTTTTCATCCAATGGAGATTATTATTATTAACAAAAATAATTTTTTGTTAATAATAAGACTGTCTGCCCAAAAGGGGCCACCATTTATTTTTTCACAGACTTCACATTCACGGCGACAGACCTTCCTTTATAGGCTACATGCCGCCAAAATTTAAAAACAGTCCTTTAAAAAACACAATTACATCCAATTAAATAAATTTTTTTTAAAAAGGAACTGGTGTTATACAGACGTCTTGCTTTCCATTCTTCTTATGGGATGTTTCTGCTTTTATCTACTGGAACAAGTGCTGGAAAATGCAGATTTAGGAAACTTTCCCCTGGTGACAGAACACAAAAAATAAATGGTGGCCCCTTTTGGGCAGACAGTCTTTAATTTTTTGTTAATTATAATAATCTCCATTGGACAAAAAATTTACAAAAGAAAAAATTGGAATGTATCGTCACCAGGGGGAAGTTTCCTAAATCTGCATTTTCCAGTGCTTGTTCCAGTAGATAAAAACAGAAACACCCCATAGGAAGAATGGAAAGCAAGATGTCTGTATAACACCAATTCCGTTTTTAAAAAAATTTTTTTAATTGGATGTAATTGTGTTTTTTAAAGGACTGTTTTTAAATTCTGGCAACATGTAGCCTATAAAGGAAGGTCTGTCACCGTGAATGTGAAGTCTGTAACACAATAAATAAATGGTGGCCCCTTTTGGACAAACAGTCTTTAATTTTTTGTTAATAAATGTATTCCTATAAATTTTGAATAATGTGTTTTTGCATATTGACAACATGGCACTTTAAATAAGAGAGACAAACATGCTGCTAATCTTGGGGAAGTCAGAATTCCAATTTAAGTTATAATGACAAATTAATTATGTATTGTAATATCATAATCCTTCTTATATAGAAGAAATTCATTTTCATAGCTAATTGCCAGTACTGTGAACAATATTTTATTTTTCTGCAGGCAATATTTAGTGGGGTCAGGAGTTGTACTGTACATGTTAATTGTATTGGACTGTGAAATATTTACTTTGAATAGGTAAGGTAAAGCTCATCTATATAAGCAGATAAGGTAACCTTAGTACCATTGGGTAAAGTTACTAATGGATGTATTCACCACAAAAAGTTAATAGTCAAACTTGAAGTTAACAAAGTACAGCTCACTTATTTAAAGTAAAATAAATGCTAAATGATTCACTTTAACTTTAACTACCAATTCTTTGTTGGTGAATAAAGCCATAAGAGTAACAAACTTGACAGCATTTATTTATTCGTTCATCATTTAATCAAATATATTTTTTTTTGCTAATAAAGATTGAGAATCATTTATCTGAAATGCTTGGAACTGGAAGTGTTTGAGATTTTGGAATATATTATTTATATATTTGATTCTGACATTAATCAATATCACACCTTCCTTACATCTTCTATCAATACTTTATTATAAACAAACATTTTCAGCTTAGTTTATAGACCCATACTAGGCCAAATGTTAGGATAAATTCCAGCTTTGAGCAAAACATTTGCATCTGATTTTATTTGGTATATACAGTATTAGTCTCACTTGACTTCTTTTTTTATGTCCTTTAAAAATAATTTTTATTAATTTTGAGTAAAACAAAAAGTTTTCATCCATCTGTGTGAATACATTGGTTTAAAACTTACTGTAGATGTGTAAAAATATTTTTAAAAATATTCACACAGTCGTGTTAATTAATTTATTTAAAAGAACTCATATTTGTTTAAATGTTGCATGTTTTCTGGTAAATATAAGTTATGAAAAAAGTTGGAATCAAAACATACTCAGGAAATAATATATATATACTAATATATATATTACTTCTAATGTTTATCAGTAGGGCAACCATAAAAATTATCTATCATAAAACAGCATTGAAATATAGCATTAATTATCTTAGAAATTTGGATACTAGTTAACACCAAAGTAAATCAGAATACCAGTTTACATCAGATGTGAAAAAGGTAATTTCTGGTCTCCCTTATTTAAATAAGTATGCCACTCAATATTCTTGCTTCTTTTTAAATGGCAAACTTTACAAATTAAAATAATGAACAAAATAATATTTAATTATGATTATTTTCTTTTCGTTTCTGTATAATTATATTTTTTTACATTATAAAATTTGTCTAAACAATAAGCAAGAATGCTTAAAAGCATTTACAAGTATATTTATTTAAATATGAATTTAACTCCAATAAAAGCATTTTTGTCAAACATATTCAATCATTGTTTAAAGCTTAAAAATTTTGAAATTATGTATATTTTAATTTCTTAAAATTTTAAATTTAATTGTAACATAAAATTTTAACAGAGCAATTTTTATTGACAAAGATAAATATATATTAATTATAAAAAATGCTGTAAAGAATTTATTTAATATTAAAAAATTCAAATAATTTTAATAAATATAATTAGAAATTTATCAAGTATGTGTCATACATCAACTTTTACAATGTTGATGTACATGAAAAGAATTGATTAATACAAATATCTTACTAAACTGAACATTTATAGTATTATAAGTGAAATTTCAATATTGCTATTACTACACATTGTAATGCATTTGATAATACAAAAGAAGGCAAAACATTTATCATAAAGTTTATAATAAATTTATTATACATATATCAAATTTATAACTATTTCATTATGTGTTGACTTTGTGTTGTTATATGGAATGACATGTCCTTTATCTAACGAAGAATGCATTTTATATTTTCATTAATATTAGAGGTGCATAAATAAAATAGTATAAGTGAAGGTAGAAAAAAATGTGCAAAAACATTCGAAATAGGAGAAACAAACAATTTCAAAAACATAATTTGTGCTTTTCCATAATGGTAGTTACCTCTGCCACTTTCTCTACTTTGACGTCCTGCAGCTTGATCTATAATTTCATTCAAAACCATCACATCTGAAAAATTAATACAATATTTAAGTTTAATAAAATCTTTAATACAAATAATATATCAATATATATATTATTATTATTATAAACAAAATACAGTTAAATTGCTACCATACCAAATTATCTAAACTTTTAATAATTAATTAATGTTTGTTTGCTATATACTCCTACGCAATTTTACCAATTGCTACAAAACTCAGCAGTTACATTTAAATACTTATAACTTAAATAATGTTGTACATTCCATCCCAAAATATCAATTGAATTCTTGTAAATCACTTAATTTCTATCTAAATTTGATTCACTAATTTACACATAGCTCTATCTATTGGAAACAAATTTAACAAAATAAAGTTGACCCCCCATAACATGGGTTCCTATAGTTTGTATTCCTATATCATGGCGAAAAAATTGTGACAGTATTCGTACAAACATGCTAAAAAAACTCGTATAATTCGGTAAAACGTCATCGCCAACTTGTGTTGCAACAGGATTGGTCGAATCTAGACCAATAGCGGATATTGTACAGTACAAACTGTTGAGTTTAAACAAGCAGCTAAAATACTAAAAACCATTTATTATTTAACGTCCATAAAAATTATATTTGTATTAATGACGTCTCCAAAGTTAAGCGAATTTTTTGCAAAAAAAATAATTTATCAGGAAGCACGCGAGCGCCATTCAATGACAATCTCCACGATGAAAACAAGCTTAAACAATGGTGTCGTCAAACAGTGCACACTCGGCAAGTAATCTTATGATTTTTTGTTTATAGCATAGTTTATATGGATTATTCCCAAAAAATTATACATATTTTGTAAATGTTGAGTCAAATTAGTCTAGAATCGATTAATTTTATGGAAAAAACCTTTCAAACAGCCATAGTCCATAAACTGCATACGTGCCAAGCTGTGATTGGCTTATGTATTCAAGGACTCTTAGAACAACAATTTCATAAAGAACAGAACGTATCTACCGTGTTATAAGGGGGTCAACTGTAATAAACTAAATATAATTCTTATAAGAAGAAGATATAATTTTGATATATATATATATATATATATATATATTATATTCACTTAATTATTGTGACAATGATATAACATGAAAAAGATGTGCTATTCATTACTGCTACAGGTAGCACAAACACTTGCCTGCATGAATCAAAAGTGTTACTCTGTAAAAAGTCTGTAAGCATTTAATTTCAATATCTAATGACTAAGGTTTTTTCATTTCTGAATGGTACTTTCTTAATTTTACTAAGCAGCTTTCAGTAGCTGAGTGCATAAAACCACTGAACACTGGTAGTTAGTTAGTTGTAGGGTCAAGCAAGGCCAACAGGCTGGCCACGTAAAGTTTTTTGGTCCAGCTTCACACATCTATCTTTTCTTGCTTAAGTTCATTTCCCAATGAAAACAAATCAAATAATAGACATTACCATTTTTTACCTCTTTTTTAACATTGTATGTTTGCACATCCCAAGATCTATCAGAATAGTGCTGTTTGTAACAAACATATTTAGGGTTTATTCCGATTACTTTCATTTCAGATAATTTAAAATTGATTTTTACTAAATGTGTAAATGAATTGCAAGTTTTCAATTACCAAGTTTAAATATTGGCTCCCTTTCATGGTCGAATGAGTGTTGCCAGCTAAAACATGTAAAAATAATATTAAAGTAGCCAACACATAGCCAAATATTGTAGTGCCACATCACTAGCGGACATTTGAAATTTGCCGACCAGGACGGTCGGTTAATCGAGCCTCTACTCTAATTAGCCTCTTTCCTCCCTCTGGCAGCAAATTATTATCAAAATTTAAATTTAAAATTTAATTATTATTAAAATTTTAAATTTTAAAAATATAAAAAACTACATCTTTTTTATTTTTTAAAGAAAATTTCATCATCCAGCGAAAATATAAATTAAAAAAATTTTGATAATAATTTGTCGCCAGAGGGAGGAAAGAGGATAATCTACATTAAACAGTGCAAATTTCCAGTAGATATAAAGATCTGAAACTCATAAAAAGGAGAAGGATGAAAAAAACAAAGACATCATAAGGTCATCAAATGCAATTTTAAAAAAATTATTACTTTTTAATTGGTTTGTTTCTATGTTTTAAAGAACTTTTTCCAGGATGGCCACATAGCCTAAAAACAAAGGTAGAGTCATCTGGCGTTTTTACTAAGAAACATTTAAAAGAAATATGATTAAAATTTAACCCAAGTTTTTGGAAACGATGACATCTTTTTTATTTTTTAAAAAAACCAGTACAGATGACTCATACTCTCCAGGGGTTTATGCAGTACCTCTTCACGATGACAGAGTTAGCTGCTCATTAACATACATTGGAGCAAAGGCAAGAGATCACGCCATGAGGATGAAGGAACATGAATATTCCATACGAAAAAAGCTGATAATTACAGCATTAGCAACATACACACGAAACGAGGACATCCAGGTTGAACTACATAATGCAAAATTGTTACACAGGGTGTCGGATAAAGCACAACTCAAATACCTCAAAGCATTTGAGATCTATTGTGCAATTAAACAGGGAATCTTTATTAACTTCAAGGAAATGGACACGCTATTTACAGCATGGCGTGCCATTTTTGAACTAGATTAATGCAAGTTTCTGTTGACAGAATGATAGTTTAAATTACAGAAGATATTTATGTCATAGTAATTAAGGCGAAATTAATAGATTATTTATTTGTTTATTGTTTAAATAACATACATATTTTGAAATTATATCCTGTACATAACATATAAATTTTAACGCGATGTATTCTAATTTATAATCAGTTTAAATTTTTAAAAAACATTCTATTTTTACTAGCTGTTTGTTTGATATTGTTTGTACCTGAGGATGTCTATTTCACATAGATGAAAACATTAGTAAATTTTTTGTTTTCTTTTCATATGCTGGTGTTGGTTTTGTGAGTAGTGTATTTACACAAACCCAGTTTTTGAGATATATCTAAACATTTTAGCATTATCATAATATTATTATAAATGCAATACAATTCAAAAACTTATAGTGAAAAATAATTTAAAAAGTTTCTCATACCTTTCATATCCAATTCTGTTTGTCTTTGTGGATCCATGAATGGACTATCATATGGCTTTTGTTTTATACCATATTCCACATCATCCAAAGAATCCTATTCAAAGTTTAAAGTGGTGATATAGATTACATTTATTAATCAAGATTTTAGTAGAACAAATTTTAAGTTAAAACAATGAAGAAAATAGATTCATGCTATTTTAAAATGCAAGCATAAACTTAGGAAAATTACAAATATAAAAGATAATATAACCTTAAAGAAATAGATTTACTAAAAAACAAATCTCAAAAATTATATACAACTCCTGTCAACACAGATACTGCTGAAAAATGTAATTTTATTACAATTAGTAATGATTAATAACAATACCAGACATTGAATTTATGTTAAAGAATATAAAATTAATCTGACAAGCATAAGTATAAAAATATTTTTATATAAATGTATAAATATATTCTATGAAAACATATTAAAAACTTACAGATGTATATTAACTTTTTATTTAAATTAAAGATTTAGAAATTACAATGATAAATTGTTTTATATTAAAATAATTAAATTATAAAATTTATATTAAAAAAATAATAAAATTTTGTGATTAAATATTATTAATTTCTTTTGTGAGAAAACAAAGTTTCTAATATTCTTTTTAAATTTGTAATATTGACGTCTAATCACTTTACATTTAATGGAAGAGATATCTTAATAAATTTTATTATATATTAGGCATTTCCTAACTATTGCTTGTCATGGTTTAAAATTAATATTTATAGTATACAGTCGTAGTTATCCCATCAGGCCATTCATTCAAATGTTTTTCAGAATTTCTCTGCACGGCAGTTGCAACAGAATCTCTGTTGCTACCTCCAATGTAACTCTGCTCTTATGATGTTTTCTACAGATTTCTGCTACATGCAGTTGTTTGAGACACACGACAAACATGCATCACAATACAGTTATAACATGCATGCTATACACCAGCTAAGCCACAACATCAAGTAGATCTTACAGGAAAACAATACAGTATTATGCTTATATTAAATAAGTTTACTATTAGTTAATTTAATATATTTATGTTAAACTTTTAATATATTTTATTGGAATATATTTTATTTCTTTTTATTGAAAGATTTCTGTTATATTATTAAAAACATGTCTTAATAAATAAAAATTAAATTCAAATAATTAATTTTTAAAAAATAATAAATTGCTTCTCACAACTCATTAAGAGACTTAAAAATGATAAGATAGCATTCAAAATTGATATTTACAATAAAATCAAATATTCATTTTCCTACTGAAAATGAAAAAATTATTATAAAACTAAAATAAAACTAAAAAT
The DNA here is from genome assembly GCF_000671375.1 of Centruroides sculpturatus. Lineage (NCBI taxonomy): Eukaryota > Metazoa > Arthropoda > Arachnida > Scorpiones > Buthidae > Centruroides > Centruroides sculpturatus. The sequence goes on along the minus strand of NW_019384652.1, from coordinate 222,451 downwards.
AAAACTAATTTTTAAAACTCCTTTTCATTTACAAGTTAATTTAGTTTATTAAAATACTGTATTCTGAACAAAGCAAAAACACACTAAGATAAGCCTAAGATAAATACTCACAGAGACCTTCCATACTGGATCCAGCAGGACTGTTTATTTGGAAAAAACAAATATTTTCGATCACTTTAAGAGATCTTTGTCAAGTTATTTTGCATTTCCATAAATCAAATGCTATTACCTGAACAACATAAAAAAGGAAAATTCTATATACAAAGTAACTATATTCAAATTTAAAAAGAATGAAACTGCTTTGGCCCAATTTGCAAGTGAGTCCAGGATGTCCTTGTGTCAAGTCTAAGCTTTTACACACTACCTTCAATATGCAACATCTAAGAATTGCAGAAGCTATCAAAATTTATAAAGCAGTACTCAAGGGAAGTTGCATTAATAGTAAAGAAAATATTAACCTATCATAAGTGTGGCAAGAGTTACGGGAAGATCTGGCAACACCAGAGAGAGAGGGACGTGCAAGACAGACGGACCTGACTAAAGTATAAGAGTGGAGATCGCCCGGTCCAAGTAGGATCCTGAATAAAGCATTCAGAGTAAGTGTCTGTATTCCTGTCTCACGGGCATGGGAGTAGCCAGGAAGGGACATGGGTGGGCATGGCCCCCCCAGTTAACCTGGTGCCCTCCCCAGAAAATTACAGCCGAAAAAGTGTTGAGCCAATTTGCAAAAAGAAATAAAAAGTTGAAGCTAATTTAATTCGGTGTAGTGTACCATGGCCCGCAATTAATTTCTGAATATTGGACTGAACTTCAAATAATTGCTTGAATGGATCCGCGATACTTCCTTATATCCTCACAATGTGAAGTGATAGGGTAGTTGAGAAATTCTGACCCCTAAGAAAAAAAGGTCAATGGCTTTCTGTGCCTAATGTGAAAAGTGTATCTGTAATCTCTATGTACAGTTTAGTCTCTATGGAGTGACGCCACAATAGGTTCTTGCATCACCCTGAAAATCTTGATAGGGCCGCCTCTGGTTCGGGCAGTGAAAAAAGTTTTCTTTCCAATTCAGCCCGGAGAAAAAAACTGTTGGCCACCCCTGGTCTATATCTAGATTAAAGATAGTGAACTATATTAAAGAATGGTAAAAAAAAATAATTGATTGGTTAATTTTTGTTTAAGGCATTGCCAGAGTTTGATATTAATGTTACGAGAACATATGATTAAAGAAGTTTCATATTTTATGTTTGTTAAGTTATTGTCGATTATTATGGAAATTTCATTTTAATGAACAATAATTTCAAATAATTCAATTTTGTGTCAGGTTGGCCTCTACTAGGCCCCCATAACAAAACTCTGGCTACGCCAATGCTCGCAGGGGGTCTTAAATGCGTCACGAAGGGCATATAAACACTAAATAAACCACATAAAACAAAAAGCAATGATATATTACCTCTGACTGATAATTTAATATAATTTAAGAATTTTTTATGTCATATTTCATCATTACATACATTACATTTTAGTTTTTTGAATTTAAATATTGTCACGTTGCATGTAGAATGTTCCTTTTTTAAATAGTTGTTCAAGTAATATTGTTTGATTTTTGTAAACATGATAACTGGATGAATATCACTGAAAGTGATTAAAAATATTCGTATTTTTTCAAAATGAATGGACCTACTAGAACCAGTACAGGTGTCTGCAAGAGTTTATATTATTTTCCAGCTTTTGCAATGTTTCATTAAGATAAATTTAAGTATCAAAACTAGAAAAATAGAAAAAATATGCTTCCAAAATTTTGAATTCCAATATTGTGCTTCTTTCATTCTGCAATAATAATAATAAAACAATAATAATCAAAGCCAAATGATTGACATAATGAATTGGTTATTTTTTTTGTTAATATTAATAATTAAAGTCTAAGTAATTTGGTACTAGAAGTAGGTGTTAGATGCCATTTCTTATTAAATTTAATAATTGCAATTAAATTAATATTTATTGAATAATTTAGAATATTCTGGAGAAAATGAATCGACCTACAGCAGACTTGAACTTGCAACTCCTATTTACCATGGGGATGCATTGCCAGTTATGCTATCCGGATCCCCATGCAACTCTTCACATTCAAACATAATTTTAGATATAACCATTCACAGTTACTCAAAAATAGCCTGATTAATTACACCATTGTTTGGCTTTGAGATGTTTATATGTATATATATACACAATACTGGGGTAAAGTGATAGCTGACTGAGTGCCACAGTAGGTGATTATAGGCTGTGGGCATAGGAGTTATCTCCAGTTGGAGCTATGAGTAACTGTGGATGGTTATATCTAAATTAAATATGTCTGGAAGTGAAGATTTGTACAGAGGTCCTGGTTGCATAACTGGCAATGCAGCTACACAGTAAGTGGGTGTTTCAGGTTCATGTCCCACTCTGAGCAAATGTTTTTCTTCAAGAATATTCTCAATTATTCAATAAGTATCAATTTAATCATATTTAATAAGTGATGGCATCTAAAACCTATCTTTAATACCAAATTACTGAAAATTTAATTATTAATAGTAGTGGAAAATATAGCATGTTTCATTACAGTGATCATTTGGCTTTGATTACAAAGTAAACAAAATGCTATGTCTTTTTGTAGAAATTGTATATCTTTAAGATACATGTAACCCTACTTGATAAAGTTGTAAGAATACATAATGCTAACAACTAAGTCTTTAAAAGATATATGATTTAAGAGAAATTATTACCAAAAGACACCTTAAGAACTTGCAGCCAAAGTTTATTACTTCTGAATTATGCATCCTTATATCTAAAGCTATGTATTTATGTGTGATGATCAGGGGTAATAACTCTCTGTACTTATTATTTTTAGATATTTCTGTAATTTTTATGATTTTATACTTCCGTTGCTATGTTAAAGATGACATCATTAGTTGCAACGGATTATAGGCTAATTCAAAAATATTCAAAAAGCAGGTTCGTTTTCTGTGTATTCGTACTAAGTGTTTGATTTTTATAGTTTTTTATTTTGCTTTCTCTTATTTCTTTTTCTTGAAAAAGGTTATTTAACATGACCGAAAACGTTTGGAAGTAATAAACTTCAGCTACAAGTTCATAAAATGTGTTAGTAAGTATTTTGGTATTAATAGTATGCAGTCTCAAACGAATTGAGAAATTATTACAAGTGATTATAAAAAGTTAGTTACTTTTGACAAGTTTTTAACTCTGATCTCCAAAATCCCATAATGTCAGTTAATCTTCAAAGTAGTTCTTTCTTTTTCTGAGATTGTCTAGAAGTTTCTTTTCTAAAAAGGAGGAAACCATAAAACAGAACAAGCTTTTAGCTGTTTGAAAATCATGATGCCCAGCATATTTTGTTGTGCAAAAAATTTTGGACCACGAGTTTTCTCACAGATTAATTGAAAAAAGTGGCCTAGGATTTTTGCTATCACACCTATTCTGACATACAGTAATACCTTCACTTATGCTACCTCGACTTACGCGAACCCGGAGTTACGCTATTTTCAAATCTCGTAGATTCGTCTTTTGTTTGAGCGCCACGCAACTCTTGATTACTCACTCCCCCAACACCATTGTTCAGCTTACATGTTCGAACGTGTTGCGCAGAATCGACACATAGCTACAATTTATTCTGTGTTATTTATTTCTGTGATTGTTATATCTATGAAGATTTGAGAGACTCTATGTGGTGATTTCTCGTAACCGTGAATGAATCAAAAGACAAGATAAGATTAACGAGAACATTTATTAGCTTACATACAACCGACTTGGATTTTACACAAATTGCGAAATTATATCCTGACTTACGCAAATTTGATGTACACAGTTATTGCTCGGTCCCACCTATCGCGTAAGTTTGTGGTACCACTGTACTTTGGTTGTAACTTATGAAATAATATTAAAGATATCTGTCAGATGTTTTCTCAGAAGAATCTTGTGCTTTTGAGAAACATTCAATGATACAGGAAATCCTCATTAATTCAAACTCAACTATTTCGAAATTCCATTAGTTCGTAACTGTACTTTTGTCCCAGCCAGGGATATAGAGATTTACACATTAAGGAATTCAGTTAGTTTGAAGTATGGCTACTTCAAAATTCAAAGTGAAAATTCTATCCAAACTGAGAAACGCTTACATTAACTGGTTCGTTTAGATCAAAGTGCCTCAATGCTCTAAGATAACAATAGACCAAGAACAACTCTAATCTGGTCAATATGGCTTTGCTTTTACAGTAACACATTTTTGGAAATCACCTTACCCATGGACTACTCTTTTTTCATCTTATCTCATAAAATATGACTGTGTTTTGGGATTGTGAGGTTGGGCTACAAGTAGCAAACTAAGATATTTGTACGGCTCTAAGCTAATACATTTGGAAGACTTACTACTTTTTGGGCCACTTTGAAAATAATTTGGGTTACATTTCAAGAAATTTTGTTTTACTTTATATAAAACCTATCTGGCAACTTGTGAGGTTCTCACTGGACACAAGCTGTTTACCTTCACATTTATATTATTATTATTATTATTATGTGTTGGGTTTAGTGGGTTATACTCGGTACACACCAGCCACTGGTGTGTACCGAGTATAACCCACTAAACCCAACACATAATAATATTTATTATTATTATTATTATTATTATTATTAATTTTTAATTAACAAAAATAGTGTTCTGTATACGTATCCATATTCTAATGTGAGGACCCGAACAGGGGTTGACTGAGAGGTCCGAATGAGGGGTGTCAATTTAAAATAAAGATCTCCTTTTCAGATGCTAATGGAAAGGATTAGGTGTCTCAATTGAACAATGCAATTGTTTTTTTTTTGTAAATTAGTTAAACTATGGAAACGGATAAATTCGAGGAAAACTCAACGAGAGAGAGAAATCATATTCAGTCACAACGTTGACCTCTCCCACGTCTTCCATTAGGTTTCGAATGTTCACCAGGTGACAAGGAGAGACCAATGGAGAGGTGACTGAGATTAAGAAATCTATAAAACCATGCGATTCAAGTTACAAAGGTTCTTGGTTCGTAGTGCTTCCCTTCTGGGATTTGGTGCTCCCAACTGTCAACAACGTAGGCTCTTTCAACGCCTTAGGATTTGGGTTTGCCAACCCGTCACGTCCAGAATCGCCTAGGTTCAACTCGTCATCTGAGGACATCTCTACAAATTCTGGTGTGTGCCCCAGGGCCGTTGCTCTCTCCGTCACCTGTGCCAAAGAAACCCAAAGGTCGCCCAAACATTCGGAGTTTTCCTTTTTTTTTTTTTTTTTTTTTTTGTGGAACTGTTGTGGTTGCCCACCATTGGATAGGCATTTTGCCTGACATTTTGAATAGTTGTAAGGAAATTTCAATGTTTATTAAACGGGTTTTTTCTCGGAACACATGTCTCAGTTAGTCTTAACACTCCCACACGACAGAGTTGACTGCTCAACTGTTGGAAATCTCCTCACTCTAATCGCTTAATACATTACACCAGTTACATGGCATTTGGTATATTGTACAAATATATGTAAATCTCAAATAATTCGAAACTCGATAATTCAAAGTTGTGATTATTTCATCCCTTGAATTTTCCCAGGCATTTATTATTCTGTTTGGATATCCATCTAAAAGAAATTTCTTCTTTAATTCAATCATGCTTTTTTGTATGTTAATATTTTTGATGTTAATATGTTAATAATGTTAATAATCCTTAAAAATAAAATATGTCAGTTTTCCATACATTAAAGGCTTGTATGAAGAAATAGATAGAGAAACAAGAAAGATTAATATAAAATTCACGACCAAATATGAAAAATTATCGTCTAGAATTAAAACCGACAACCAATAAAGAAAAGAACCACAAAAAGAAACAAAAAACATTGTATGTAAGATCCCATGTACCTGTAGCAATACTAAATTCTACATAGGAGAAACTAAACGAAAACTGAAAGTAAGACTAAAAGGACATGTAGCAGACTTGAAATATCATAGACTCAACTGTATCTTTCACGATCAATGTACAACAAATGATTGTAATATAGATCAGAATAACATAAAAATTTTACATAGAGAAGCAGAAACATAAAACAGAAAATTTAAAGAAAGCATAGAAATTCTTAAAAGTAAAAATTGTATAAATAAAAATCTGAGCATAAAAATAAATGAAAATTGGCTGAAGGTATTATAAATGGGATTCTGAAGATTAAATATATAGATCTAAATCTGATTAAAAGCAGTAAGTATATTTGTATATGAATTAAAATTTGATAAAAAAAATTTTTAATTATTAATGAAAATTATCTTATACATAATAATAATTGCCATAATTAAAAAGATAAAAAGTTTTTTTGATGAAAGTAAATAACCATTATAAAGTCAATCATAAACTGGCCATCTTACAGCATAAGAATATGTTAATGAGTACACTATTGCATAGTAAAAAGGTGAAAACAGAATGACAATACAATGCAAAGCAGGTGAAGATACAACTATTTATGCTTTATTGGTTATATTGAATTTTATAAAGAAAAAAACAGGTATGTCATATTTATACTGTGTTATTACAAGAAGATAATTTATAGCAAATTTTCTTTTTTTAAAAGAATTTTTTGGATGTCAGATTCACGTTTGAGTGGAAATAATTATTTAATATAAAAAATCAAGTACTTATGAATTTCAGTGACATTCTGGACGGAACAAATGTATGCAAGTGGTTAATCTACGTATAACTTTGCCTTCTCTTGTTTCTGCAACCAATATTATAAATCATATTGCTAACAAAATGCAGAAGCAATTGATATTCCAAATTTTTTCGAGAAGAGCCAAATTCAGCATACTGATTGATGAGTCAACATCACTGAGCAACAACTCAGCTCTTATAATTTATCTTTTGGCCCATCTAGACAAAGCCAGAGAAAACAGAGCATATATATTTTTTGATATACTTGAACTAGAGTCACAAACTGGTGAGCAGATATCTATGCAGCTCTTAAAGTGCCTTAAATCATATGGTTTGCCTGAAGAATGCTTGCAAAACAATTGGATTGGTATTGCTACTGATGGGGCCAGTGTTATAACAAGTAATAGTTCTGGAGTTGTTTCTATCTTACGGAAGCAATATCCAAGCCTGTTCAGCTGGCACTGTCTAAATCATAGACTGGAATTGTCTGTAGCAGATTCAATGGATGATGTTAGAGGCATTAATATTTTAAATGTTTTATGGACAAATTATACAGTTTATACAATCAGTCTACCAAAAATTCTCATGCTTTGGAGTCTGCTTGCAAAGATTTTGGTTACCAGTTTCAAAAAATAGGACAGGTTTTTGAAGTGAGATGGACCGCAAGCAGTTTTTGCACCGTAAAGGCTGTGTGGACATCTTATCAAGCAATCCATAAACATTTAAAAGATTCATCGAAAACAAATTGCAACACTACTGACAAAGTAAAAAAAGCTACATTCAGCGAACTGAAGAAAAAACTTGAAAGCCCTGAATTCCTTATAGATTTGGGATTAATCTAATGGAGGAATTGTCTGCTCTATGAAAACAACTTCAATCTCGAAAAATGACTCTTCCTAAGGCAGAACATCTTATCCAAAGAACAATAAGAGTTATCGAAAGTTTCAAAGAGATGCAGACTGCTTTAGACTGCAAAATGAAGGGCAATTTTCAAACCATAACTCTTGTTCCAAATACTAAAATTGTCAGTATTAATGCAAACCAATTCATCCAAAGTGTGGTGGACAGAATGAAAACAAGACTCTGCACTGAATCAGACAGCAATGCCCAAATGGTTAAGGATATTTCAATAATAGAAATTGCAAACATCTTAAACAACATGCAATCAAACACCCGCTATGGAGAAATTAAAATAAGAAGGATTTGTCGGCACTTCCATATAGACAAACTTCATGCTGTGCAAGGACTGCGGGAGTTAACTGATGACTATGCTGAAAAATTCATACCAGAAAATTTGAAACCCGTTTTACACACAGTGGCTACTTTGCCTTGTTCTATGGCAGAATGTGAAAGCAGATTCAGCTTAATGAACAATGTAATCACAGATTTAAGTTCATCTCTTCAGGTCACTAATGTGTCGAGTTTAATGTTTATAAATGCAAACGGCCCTCCTTTACATCTGTTCAAACCTGATAAATTAATTAAATCCTGGCTGTCTAGCCACCATTCTGCTATAGACAGTAGAGTTAAGAAGAGCCACATCGATTCAGCTACCAATGACAAGAAAAAAGCTCTTTGGGACATATTTAATTAAGTAATCAAATTTGAACTTTAATTTCAGTATTTTTGTAGTATTGTAATTTGTAAACTACTACAGATAATAAAAAATTGAAACATGAGTTTTACGTTGACAGTACCTGGCTATCAGATTTTTCATTTTTGCTGGTGGGGAGATGGCAAATCAGGACAAGACAATATAAGCGTCTATATCAACCAGAGTATATGGACTGGTTTTTTTACCAATACAGCCCTGGTGATATGACAACTTTGACAGCCAACTTGACTAATCATGGAGTACTTAATATTATATAGTTTTAGCAGAATGTTTAGGCTCACCTCCACACAGGCACTGAGGAGCTTGCTATTGCTTGTACTGAAGCTCGCAACTATATGCAGAGCAACAACAGGCCTCAATTGACACAGCATGAAGAATATTCATTAGTAATTGTTCAAGGTAAAAATTGTTTTGCCTTGAACAATTTATTATTTATGTTAAACTGGTCACTGTGCCTAAAACATAACTAGCTTGCAAACATGATGTCCAGAAGCAAGATGGCAACCGAAATTGCCTCTGTTGGGGTTCCATATTTGAATGTAAATATCTGACAAAGTGTTGCATGTCGGATTGTTCTTTATTCTTTACCAATAAATATCATTAGATTGTCTGACCATGCTGAGCTGACTGTTATACAGTGGTACCTCAAATAACGGATGCTGCGAACAATGGACTTTCTGTTTGGCAGTTATGTGAGGCAAACAACAAACTTTCTGCAAACAAGTGCGAATGATGTTTCCACTCTTTTGCCATTGCCAATGACAATCTGCTATTTTTATAATATATTAGTATATCTGAAGTGCAGAGCTCCCGTTGGGATTCGGCTTGCTCCCTTGTTTATTACATATATCACCTCAGTGCAAAGTATTTACATTTATTCAAGTGTTGTGCAAATCATGGCTTCTAAAAAACAAAAGGTGATTTCAATTTTAATAAAGCAAGAAATCATCAGAAGGAGTGAAAGTTGACACGGACTTCCTTGTCAAATGGGGAGAGGTTCAGGAGTTTACGAACACTCACTATTCAAACACAGCTGAGGTCAACAGGATCAATGATCTCTACAATGACATCCTTGCCCATCATTTCCGACAGGTGTTGAAGAAGAGAAAGAAACAGACCACCTTGGACATGTTTTTCAAGAAGCCAGCTGCCAAAAAACAAAGGATGAAACAAGAGGAGTTGACCCTGCAAGCTCTGGTAGCCTCTCCTGAATCTGACTCCGATTAAAAAACAATAAAAAGAGACCTGCAGCAATGTGTAAAAAGTCTGTATCTGTATGAATGTGTAAAGAAAGTGTTCCTCCACATCCTCCTCACATCTGACTACCCGGCATAATTGGTGACTACTCCATTTTCATTTTTTTTTATGGTGCAGTACGGTTATTTTATGCTGCAGAACGAATTATATGTTTTAACATGTATTTCTATGCGAAAATGCATTTTGTATAACAGACTTTTTACTTAACGCACGTGCACCTGGAACGAATTAAGTACGTTATACGAGGCACCACTGTATATGCGATAGACTAACTGGAGCATGCAGCATGACTCCTTATACCACCTGGAAGTAAGCTAATTTCAGGGGCTATATCTCAACAAAAGGTGCAATAGAGATATGGTTCCTTGACTCTACTAATTCATATCTGAAATCTTACCTGAGAATTTACTTCCCTTATATGAAACTAAACTTTTGTATGCAGACCTATAGCATTTTCATCTGCTCATTCTTTTAGTATTAATCCTATGTTATCATTATTTAAAAATGAAAATTTGTCTTATGTTATTGGATATCTACCTATATAAATTGAGTTACTTTGGTTACATATGTGTGAGTGAGCATTATCAACAATAAAATGCCTGAAAGAAAGTTGCAATTGTCACAGAATAAGTCTTGTCAACAGACATTACTTTTCAATGTAGAGTAAGTAAGCTACCTTAAAACTTCAAGCTACTTCACTCCTTCCTGCTGATTTCATCTTCCCTACAAAATCCCAAATCCTTTGACTAATTTGGAGCAAATTCCACATAGTTCTTCTCCGGTACACTGTAAGGAGTCAATTCCTAACCATTCTATTTTATTTGAGATTATTTTTAGTTTGTTATTCTATTTATTTTAGGGATATTTTATTTCATTCAGGATAAACTACCACACCATTCCAAACAAAATTCTAAAAGTTAAAAACTCACCTTACAACGACTGCAGACAGAAAAATGTGATGTTTTCATCCCAAAATGGCATCTCAGGGGTGGAAGACTTACACAGGAAGTTAAAAGAATGATCTCCCAAACCCAAACTGTTACCAGACAACACAAAAAAAAGTATTATGAAATTGCAAGGGATATGACATGAGTAAAAAACCAACTACTAGAAAATATAAAATGTTACAGTGTAATACGTATGTAAATAGGACGAATGGGCAGATACATTGTAATGTCAGCACACCTGCTGCATAAAAAGGAGATGACAAGATGACTCAAATAAGATGAAGCTTAGATTCATATGAGATGGTGCTAAAAGTCATGTGATCGATGAAAGGTTTCCAAATTCCAGTTCCAGATCAGGTAACAGAGTTTTGGTGATGCATAGTCAAATTTGTAAGATTCATTGTATTTTTTCAATAGAATTNTGGAACCGCTGGGAGAAAAAATCGGCCCGGAGCGGGACTCGAACCCACAACTCCTGCTTACCGTGCAGATGCGTTGCCAGTTACGCTACCCGGACCTCCGATCCGATCTCCTCTTCCAGCGTATATAATCTAACTACTTAACCATCGACGGTTATTACAACGCCGGCTGGGGACACATTCAGTGCCCACGTCCTACTTCCCATAAGGCTCTCAACCGGCCATCGCAAGCCCCGGCAAGGCGTAATATATATACAAACATCTCCAACCCGATATATAATATAGCTACAACCAACAGACTGCCAAAACTCTATCGGGCTAGTTTTAAACTAGCCCGATAGAGTTTTGGCAGTCTGTTGGTTGTAGAAATATAATGAAATAAGATATAAAAGTTGTTTGTAGTAGTTTTAAGCATAATACTGTATTATTTAAGATAATAAAGAGAGAAATTAATGTTTTAAAAACTTTTATTTTAATAAAAATTTTCTGTATTAAAAGTAGAAAAATCTAAAAACCAATACTGTAATTACAATGAACAGTCATTGCAATAATAAAGACAAGAGATCATGTCCCTCTTTTCTTTATCATCTTTTCTTGGATGAATACCTTCTTAAAATAATTAATTGAATATTCCTAAGTTTTTTTATTATATAAAATATGAAAAAACATTCTTCTAATTAATTTTACATTATAAATTGTAAAAATATTTCTTAATCTATGATTTATCTCAAACTTTTTCTTGTTTTTAAAAAACTATATTTGATTTAGTTAATTAAATCTGTTAAATATCATATAATAAGATTAAATTTTTATAATAATTATAAATTGTCCTAAACTAAAAACTTGCTTAATTATGAAAAAAATATTTGTAAAAGAAAAAAAAAATGGATTGAAAAACATGACAAGAAGAATGCATGAATCTGAATTCAGATATATTATACAGCTTTTCACTACAATTTAATGTTTCAACAGAAGAATTTATTCCCACAAATGTAAATTTATTGATTGAATTAACTAATAATATGCATCTTAGTTTAAGTTTTGTTTTGTATCTTTCACTTAAATGAAATTCATGATCTTCCTTAAATAAATATTTCTTTACAAAATAAAATAATCATAAGAAAATAATGTGATCAAAATAAATAATTTCAACAAAATGTATATTTTCAACAATTTTATTCAACTTACCTACAGAATTAGCTTCTCACTGTAAAATATCAATTTTATAGTACTTTATTACTTTTACTTAAATGAAAGGAACTTCATGCATTTATATACAGTTATCATGCATTAACAATTGTTTACAATGTAGTTAATATGAATTAAGAAAAACCAATTATTCATTATCATTATTATTACAGTTAACTCTCAAAAATTAAGTTTCAAATCCATAGACAACAATAACTAAAGATAATCATATTCCAAACATTTATTTTTTACTTTAAATTTCATCAAAAATTTTAGATATTGCACTACATAATTTTTATTTCAGAAATAAACAGAAAAAAGTTGTAATTTTATGTTAGAAATTAATAAACATAAGAACAGCTAATTTGAGAGCTTGTGACATTTTAAACTGGTATTACAATTAATGACAAATTTAACTAATTAAAAGATACAGATTTTATTTTATTTTCATGACAATAATTTCTCAATTAACAATCTTGTAAAGTAGATAAAATTTATATTTAATAAAAAACTGAAATTCATTAAGAATAAGATATTTTAGAGAACAACTTTACTCTTATAAAACTTTACAGTAAAAGAAATCTAGGATGTGTAAAAATAAAAAAAGAAATCTTACTTCTAGAACAGTTAAGGATTCCGCTTGTTCATTCAGATTAAAACACATTATCAATGTTTGTCTTCCATTCTTGCCTTTGGATGATTTATGAACTTGGAAAAATATTTTAATTTCAATAAAAAAAAGGACCCCTTAATTGTTCTTGCATTATGATTTCTTTTAGTATTTCATGGAATTGCCTCAAATTATGTAAGTGTAAAAAAAAAATATATTTTTAAAAAAGACTACACTAACACAATTAAATATCATAATTTCATTAATTATNTTGCCTGACATTTTGAATAGTTGTAAGGAAATTTCAATGTTTATTAAACGGGTTTTTTCTCGGAACACATGTCTCAGTTAGTCTTAACACTCCCACACGACAGAGTTGACTGCTCAACTGTTGGAAATCTCCTCACTCTAATCGCTTAATACATTACACCAGTTACATGGCATTTGGTATATTGTACAAATATATGTAAATCTCAAATAATTCGAAACTCGATAATTCAAAGTTGTGATTATTTCATCCCTTGAATTTTCCCAGGCATTTATTATTCTGTTTGGATATCCATCTAAAAGAAATTTCTTCTTTAATTCAATCATGCTTTTTTGTATGTTAATATTTTTGATGTTAATATGTTAATAATGTTAATAATCCTTAAAAATAAAATATGTCAGTTTTCCATACATTAAAGGCTTGTATGAAGAAATAGATAGAGAAACAAGAAAGATTAATATAAAATTCACGACCAAATATGAAAAATTATCGTCTAGAATTAAAACCGACAACCAATAAAGAAAAGAACCACAAAAAGAAACAAAAAACATTGTATGTAAGATCCCATGTACCTGTAGCAATACTAAATTCTACATAGGAGAAACTAAACGAAAACTGAAAGTAAGACTAAAAGGACATGTAGCAGACTTGAAATATCATAGACTCAACTGTATCTTTCACGATCAATGTACAACAAATGATTGTAATATAGATCAGAATAACATAAAAATTTTACATAGAGAAGCAGAAACATAAAACAGAAAATTTAAAGAAAGCATAGAAATTCTTAAAAGTAAAAATTGTATAAATAAAAATCTGAGCATAAAAATAAATGAAAATTGGCTGAAGGTATTATAAATGGGATTCTGAAGATTAAATATATAGATCTAAATCTGATTAAAAGCAGTAAGTATATTTGTATATGAATTAAAATTTGATAAAAAAAATTTTTAATTATTAATGAAAATTATCTTATACATAATAATAATTGCCATAATTAAAAAGATAAAAAGTTTTTTTGATGAAAGTAAATAACCATTATAAAGTCAATCATAAACTGGCCATCTTACAGCATAAGAATATGTTAATGAGTACACTATTGCATAGTAAAAAGGTGAAAACAGAATGACAATACAATGCAAAGCAGGTGAAGATACAACTATTTATGCTTTATTGGTTATATTGAATTTTATAAAGAAAAAAACAGGTATGTCATATTTATACTGTGTTATTACAAGAAGATAATTTATAGCAAATTTTCTTTTTTTAAAAGAATTTTTTGGATGTCAGATTCACGTTTGAGTGGAAATAATTATTTAATATAAAAAATCAAGTACTTATGAATTTCAGTGACATTCTGGACGGAACAAATGTATGCAAGTGGTTAATCTACGTATAACTTTGCCTTCTCTTGTTTCTGCAACCAATATTATAAATCATATTGCTAACAAAATGCAGAAGCAATTGATATTCCAAATTTTTTCGAGAAGAGCCAAATTCAGCATACTGATTGATGAGTCAACATCACTGAGCAACAACTCAGCTCTTATAATTTATCTTTTGGCCCATCTAGACAAAGCCAGAGAAAACAGAGCATATATATTTTTTGATATACTTGAACTAGAGTCACAAACTGGTGAGCAGATATCTATGCAGCTCTTAAAGTGCCTTAAATCATATGGTTTGCCTGAAGAATGCTTGCAAAACAATTGGATTGGTATTGCTACTGATGGGGCCAGTGTTATAACAAGTAATAGTTCTGGAGTTGTTTCTATCTTACGGAAGCAATATCCAAGCCTGTTCAGCTGGCACTGTCTAAATCATAGACTGGAATTGTCTGTAGCAGATTCAATGGATGATGTTAGAGGCATTAATATTTTAAATGTTTTATGGACAAATTATACAGTTTATACAATCAGTCTACCAAAAATTCTCATGCTTTGGAGTCTGCTTGCAAAGATTTTGGTTACCAGTTTCAAAAAATAAGACAGGTTTTTGAAGTGAGATGGACCGCAAGCAGTTTTTGCACCGTAAAGGCTGTGTGGACATCTTATCAAGCAATCCATAAACATTTAAAAGATTCATCGAAAACAAATTGCAACACTACTGACAAAGTAAAAAAAGCTACATTCAGCGAACTGAAGAAAAAACTTGAAAGCCCTGAATTCCTTATAGATTTGGGATTAATCTAATGGAGGAATTGTCTGCTCTATGAAAACAACTTCAATCTCGAAAAATGACTCTTCCTAAGGCAGAACATCTTATCCAAAGAACAATAAGAGTTATCGAAAGTTTCAAAGAGATGCAGACTGCTTTAGACTGCAAAATGAAGGGCAATTTTCAAACCATAACTCTTGTTCCAAATACTAAAATTGTCAGTATTAATGCAAACCAATTCATCCAAAGTGTGGTGGACAGAATGAAAACAAGACTCTGCACTGAATCAGACAGCAATGCCCAAATGGTTAAGGATATTTCAATAATAGAAATTGCAAACATCTTAAACAACATGCAATCAAACACCCGCTATGGAGAAATTAAAATAAGAAGGATTTGTCGGCACTTCCATATAGACAAACTTCATGCTGTGCAAGGACTGCGGGAGTTAACTGATGACTATGCTGAAAAATTCATACCAGAAAATTTGAAACCCGTTTTACACACAGTGGCTACTTTGCCTTGTTCTATGGCAGAATGTGAAAGCAGATTCAGCTTAATGAACAATGTAATCACAGATTTAAGTTCATCTCTTCAGGTCACTAATGTGTCGAGTTTAATGTTTATAAATGCAAACGGCCCTCCTTTACATCTGTTCAAACCTGATAAATTAATTAAATCCTGGCTGTCTAGCCACCATTCTGCTATAGACAGTAGAGTTAAGAAGAGCCACATCGATTCAGCTACCAATGACAAGAAAAAAGCTCTTTGGGACATATTTAATTAAGTAATCAAATTTGAACTTTAATTTCAGTATTTTTGTAGTATTGTAATTTGTAAACTACTACAGATAATAAAAAATTGAAACATGAGTTTTACGTTGACAGTACCTGGCTATCAGATTTTTCATTTTTGCTGGTGGGGAGATGGCAAATCAGGACAAGACAATATAAGCGTCTATATCAACCAGAGTATATGGACTGGTTTTTTTACCAATACAGCCCTGGTGATATGACAACTTTGACAGCCAACTTGACTAATCATGGAGTACTTAATATTATATAGTTTTAGCAGAATGTTTAGGCTCACCTCCACACAGGCACTGAGGAGCTTGCTATTGCTTGTACTGAAGCTCGCAACTATATGCAGAGCAACAACAGGCCTCAATTGACACAGCATGAAGAATATTCATTAGTAATTGTTCAAGGTAAAAATTGTTTTGCCTTGAACAATTTATTATTTATGTTAAACTGGTCACTGTGCCTAAAACATAACTAGCTTGCAAACATGATGTCCAGAAGCAAGATGGCAACCGAAATTGCCTCTGTTGGGGTTCCATATTTGAATGTAAATATCTGACAAAGTGTTGCATGTCGGATTGTTCTTTATTCTTTACCAATAAATATCATTAGATTGTCTGACCATGCTGAGCTGACTGTTATACAGTGGTACCTCAAATAACGGATGCTGCGAACAATGGACTTTCTGTTTGGCAGTTATGTGAGGCAAACAACAAACTTTCTGCAAACAAGTGCGAATGATGTTTCCACTCTTTTGCCATTGCCAATGACAATCTGCTATTTTTATAATATATTAGTATATCTGAAGTGCAGAGCTCCCGTTGGGATTCGGCTTGCTCCCTTGTTTATTACATATATCACCTCAGTGCAAAGTATTTACATTTATTCAAGTGTTGTGCAAATCATGGCTTCTAAAAAACAAAAGGTGATTTCAATTTTAATAAAGCAAGAAATCATCAGAAGGAGTGAAAGTTGACACGGACTTCCTTGTCAAATGGGGAGAGGTTCAGGAGTTTACGAACACTCACTATTCAAACACAGCTGAGGTCAACAGGATCAATGATCTCTACAATGACATCCTTGCCCATCATTTCCGACAGGTGTTGAAGAAGAGAAAGAAACAGACCACCTTGGACATGTTTTTCAAGAAGCCAGCTGCCAAAAAACAAAGGATGAAACAAGAGGAGTTGACCCTGCAAGCTCTGGTAGCCTCTCCTGAATCTGACTCCGATTAAAAAACAATAAAAAGAGACCTGCAGCAATGTGTAAAAAGTCTGTATCTGTATGAATGTGTAAAGAAAGTGTTCCTCCACATCCTCCTCACATCTGACTACCCGGCATAATTGGTGACTACTCCATTTTCATTTTTTTTTATGGTGCAGTACGGTTATTTTATGCTGCAGAACGAATTATATGTTTTAACATGTATTTCTATGCGAAAATGCATTTTGTATAACAGACTTTTTACTTAACGCACGTGCACCTGGAACGAATTAAGTACGTTATACGAGGCACCACTGTATATGCGATAGACTAACTGGAGCATGCAGCATGACTCCTTATACCACCTGGAAGTAAGCTAATTTCAGGGGCTATATCTCAACAAAAGGTGCAATAGAGATATGGTTCCTTGACTCTACTAATTCATATCTGAAATCTTACCTGAGAATTTACTTCCCTTATATGAAACTAAACTTTTGTATGCAGACCTATAGCATTTTCATCTGCTCATTCTTTTAGTATTAATCCTATGTTATCATTATTTAAAAATGAAAATTTGTCTTATGTTATTGGATATCTACCTATATAAATTGAGTTACTTTGGTTACATATGTGTGAGTGAGCATTATCAACAATAAAATGCCTGAAAGAAAGTTGCAATTGTCACAGAATAAGTCTTGTCAACAGACATTACTTTTCAATGTAGAGTAAGTAAGCTACCTTAAAACTTCAAGCTACTTCACTCCTTCCTGCTGATTTCATCTTCCCTACAAAATCCCAAATCCTTTGACTAATTTGGAGCAAATTCCACATAGTTCTTCTCCGGTACACTGTAAGGAGTCAATTCCTAACCATTCTATTTTATTTGAGATTATTTTTAGTTTGTTATTCTATTTATTTTAGGGATATTTTATTTCATTCAGGATAAACTACCACACCATTCCAAACAAAATTCTAAAAGTTAAAAACTCACCTTACAACGACTGCAGACAGAAAAATGTGATGTTTTCATCCCAAAATGGCATCTCAGGGGTGGAAGACTTACACAGGAAGTTAAAAGAATGATCTCCCAAACCCAAACTGTTACCAGACAACACAAAAAAAAGTATTATGAAATTGCAAGGGATATGACATGAGTAAAAAACCAACTACTAGAAAATATAAAATGTTACAGTGTAATACGTATGTAAATAGGACGAATGGGCAGATACATTGTAATGT
The DNA here is from genome assembly GCF_000671375.1 of Centruroides sculpturatus. Taxonomy (NCBI): domain Eukaryota; kingdom Metazoa; phylum Arthropoda; class Arachnida; order Scorpiones; family Buthidae; genus Centruroides; species Centruroides sculpturatus. The sequence continues at coordinate 204,046 of NW_019384652.1, read as the reverse complement.
CAGCACACCTGCTGCATAAAAAGGAGATGACAAGATGACTCAAATAAGATGAAGCTTAGATTCATATGAGATGGTGCTAAAAGTCATGTGATCGATGAAAGGTTTCCAAATTCCAGTTCCAGATCAGGTAACAGAGTTTTGGTGATGCATAGTCAAATTTGTAAGATTCATTGTATTTTTTCAATAGAATTGATTCCTATCTTTCTTGTGGTTGTGTAGAGATAAATCAAATTAGAACCATCTTAGTTCTAAGTTCTCAAATTGTCAAAAAGGTTTTTTACATATTTGTTTTGATTTCATCAAGTATCTTATTTTACACAGATATTCTAGCATTATTGAATTGTACATATACAGGTTTTACTAACAAATATAATTTTTTATATTACATGTAGTAATTCTTTTGACATTTGATCTTTAGTAACAATATTTTATTTTTGCCCATGCAAGTACAGGCTTGGCACACTAACAACGAACCTTAGTATGTAACATACCATTAGCATATTTTTGCTTTACTTTCATATAATAAGACATTACAACCCTAAGGAAAACATGAACTACCATAAAGCTACGAATCCTCAATTCTCTCTAATTTCATTCCCCTAACTCCAAACTCCCAAACCTTTTGAGTAAGCTGGACAAAATTTTGCATAGTTAGTCTCTACAGTCCTTTAAACTTTATATGCTACTTTAAAATTCAGACCCTTATTCCTTCCACTAATTTCATCCCCACAAATTGGCAAGCCCATTGACTGATTTGCACCAAATTAGTTACTCTCTGCCACCCTGTGGGAGACATAATCTAAGCCTATAACGAGGACAACTCAACTCTTAGGCAATGTTGGTCATTCTTTGCTAGTATACAATAAAATATGAATAAACAAACTAAAAAATCTCTTGCTGTTTATAGGTAACAAAGTGAAGTCAATATTTATTATTATTACTCCAATGTTAAGATCGTGTAGTCATTAATTAAAGTTTGGAATGCTACAATATTCTATTTTATTAAATTTATGTTATTTTTTGTTAATTTACTGTTGTTCAAATTTGATTAAAAGCATTTTTTCTACATTGAGTAAAACATTATGTCCAAAATATTCCAAAGTACATTGAATAAAAAACAACCTTAGTGACTCAAAATAAATGACAACATTATAGCGAATTAGTGACATCAAAGTGTAAATAATTTATCTCTAATAAGAAATCCCTTGTATTGACATTTCTAGAATAAAAATTTTAATTGTAAGACTTGAATATTTTTGCTTGAACAAATTTATTTAAGTACAGTACATTCATATAGAATATAACAAAATTCATTTGGATAAATTTAAATATAAAAATGTTCGTGAAAGCACTCATGAAATTAATTAATTTTATTTTGTGTTTCAAGAAATATTTATAATGATTTTAAGATACAATTGATATTAATATCACAAATCAATGCAAAAATATATATAACAACTAAGTCCAAATTATACTAATAATCAAAACAGTAAGATCTGATTAATTATCAGACTAGAACTTGAATAATTAATTTCATCAGTCTTACATAAGTTAAAGTCAAGGAAAACAGTTATGCTGACACATTATAATAAACTTAATAATATTAATTTTTCATTAAATTGGTTAATTAATCTTTTCTTTTAAAATAGACTAATCTAGAACAAAACTCAAACTTGCAACTTCTGGTTATCTATGGACATGGCAACAACAATTACACTATCTGGACCTCCATCCAGTCTCCCTTCCACAATAAATATATGAGATTTGATAAGCAACCCATATGGTTAAAACTCATAAATTAATTAGTTAAGAAAAAAATATTGGATGGAAATTTAAGTAGCATAATATAATTGGCAACACACATGCATAGTGAACAAAAGATGTATGTTGCAATGAAGAAATAAATGTGTTTTTACACAATTTGTCCTTTGTCACACAGATGAAGGATAAGACAATTCCACAGTGAAGTTGACCTTTTATTTGAGGCTTCTCGTCCGCCTTCAAATATAAAACAGTCTGTTGTATCCCTCTAGCAATGGCAGCACAATTAAAAAACAATTTACAATTTTTAAAATTTGGCCAGGACAATACATACATGATATGTCTTCACACAATTTGCCCTTTCTCGCGCTCCTTTTTTACATTTGAAGGCGGATGATAAGCCTCAAATACAAGATCAACTCCATCGTGGAATTGTCTTATCCTTCATCTGTGTGAGAAAGGATAAATTGTGTAAAGACACATCATGTATGTATTGCCAAAAAAAAAAATTTTTTTTCTTTATTGCAATTAAATTGTCCTGGCCAAATTTTAAAAGATGTATGTGTTCAGCACCACATTAATCTTTTCTTACAGAACAGTCTAAATTAATTAATTACTTTAAAAAGCTATCCTCTAACTTAATAACCAGTACTAATAATAACAATATATAACCTATACGAGGAAGGGGTTGTATGTGACTATTGTGATGGGTAGGTCTTGTTCTATACTATTCGTATCCTTGTATCCTTATACCAAAAAATCGCTAAAAAACAAAGATTACGACTGTCGTTCAGAAGATGTCCGTCTATGTTTAAGCTTTTACACAATGAAAAAAATAAACCTAAGGAGGATAAGCTGCCAGGGGTATACGCTGTTCCCCTCGTGGACCACAGATTTGAGAGACAACTTATCTACATTGGTGCTACTAAGCGTTCGATTGGTGTCCGATGGGCGGAACACAGAAGTGACATCATCCACAACAGGGCTACTACTTCGTTATCCACGTATGCTTCGGACCCAGAAATTTCGGTAGACTTTGATAACGCTAAACTCCTCATTACCACTAAATTTACGGATCACATCAAATGGTTGGAACAAATGGAGATCTGCAAGGCATACAACACGTCTGAACCTATTAACTCGAGGGATGAAATTACCCTATCCCTTGCATGGCAGGCCCTACTACAGAAAGAAGATACGCATTAATAATACGTTTCATAAATAGGGTGTAAACATCGTGCATAGGAATTTTT
>NW_019384652.1:190109-199623 GCF_000671375.1 Centruroides sculpturatus | reverse complement strand
GAACCGCTGGGAGAAAAAATCGGCCCGGAGCGGGACTCGAACCCACAACTCCTGCTTACCGTGCAGATGCGTTGCCAGTTACGCTACCCGGACCTCCGATCCGATCTCCTCTTCCAGCGTATATAATCTAACTACTTAACCATCGACGGTTATTACAACGCCGGCTGGGGACACATTCAGTGCCCACGTCCTACTTCCCATAAGGCTCTCAACCGGCCATCGCAAGCCCCGGCAAGGCGTAATATATATACAAACATCTCCAACCCGATATATAATATAGCTACAACCAACAGACTGCCAAAACTCTATCGGGCTAGTTTTAAACTAGCCCGATAGAGTTTTGGCAGTCTGTTGGTTGTAGAAATATAATGAAATAAGATATAAAAGTTGTTTGTAGTAGTTTTAAGCATAATACTGTATTATTTAAGATAATAAAGAGAGAAATTAATGTTTTAAAAACTTTTATTTTAATAAAAATTTTCTGTATTAAAAGTAGAAAAATCTAAAAACCAATACTGTAATTACAATGAACAGTCATTGCAATAATAAAGACAAGAGATCATGTCCCTCTTTTCTTTATCATCTTTTCTTGGATGAATACCTTCTTAAAATAATTAATTGAATATTCCTAAGTTTTTTTATTATATAAAATATGAAAAAACATTCTTCTAATTAATTTTACATTATAAATTGTAAAAATATTTCTTAATCTATGATTTATCTCAAACTTTTTCTTGTTTTTAAAAAACTATATTTGATTTAGTTAATTAAATCTGTTAAATATCATATAATAAGATTAAATTTTTATAATAATTATAAATTGTCCTAAACTAAAAACTTGCTTAATTATGAAAAAAATATTTGTAAAAGAAAAAAAAAATGGATTGAAAAACATGACAAGAAGAATGCATGAATCTGAATTCAGATATATTATACAGCTTTTCACTACAATTTAATGTTTCAACAGAAGAATTTATTCCCACAAATGTAAATTTATTGATTGAATTAACTAATAATATGCATCTTAGTTTAAGTTTTGTTTTGTATCTTTCACTTAAATGAAATTCATGATCTTCCTTAAATAAATATTTCTTTACAAAATAAAATAATCATAAGAAAATAATGTGATCAAAATAAATAATTTCAACAAAATGTATATTTTCAACAATTTTATTCAACTTACCTACAGAATTAGCTTCTCACTGTAAAATATCAATTTTATAGTACTTTATTACTTTTACTTAAATGAAAGGAACTTCATGCATTTATATACAGTTATCATGCATTAACAATTGTTTACAATGTAGTTAATATGAATTAAGAAAAACCAATTATTCATTATCATTATTATTACAGTTAACTCTCAAAAATTAAGTTTCAAATCCATAGACAACAATAACTAAAGATAATCATATTCCAAACATTTATTTTTTACTTTAAATTTCATCAAAAATTTTAGATATTGCACTACATAATTTTTATTTCAGAAATAAACAGAAAAAAGTTGTAATTTTATGTTAGAAATTAATAAACATAAGAACAGCTAATTTGAGAGCTTGTGACATTTTAAACTGGTATTACAATTAATGACAAATTTAACTAATTAAAAGATACAGATTTTATTTTATTTTCATGACAATAATTTCTCACTTTACAATCTTGTAAAGTAGATAAAATTTATATTTAATAAAAAACTGAAATTCATTAAGAATAAGATATTTTAGAGAACAACTTTACTCTTATAAAACTTTACAGTAAAAGAAATCTAGGATGTGTAAAAATAAAAAAAGAAATCTTACTTCTAGAACAGTTAAGGATTCCGCTTGTTCATTCAGATTAAAACACATTATCAATGTTTGTCTTCCATTCTTGCCTTTGGATGATTTATGAACTTGGAAAAATATTTTAATTTCAATAAAAAAAAGGACCCCTTAATTGTTCTTGCATTATGATTTCTTTTAGTATTTCATGGAATTGCCTCAAATTATGTAAGTGTAAAAAAAAAATATATTTTTAAAAAAGACTACACTAACACAATTAAATATCATAATTTCATTAATTATAATAAATCAGAATTAAAATAATAATGATCAAAATTAAAAACAATATACTTTTTAACTAATCTTACTTCAAAAGTCTAATATAGATTTTTTTTTATTTTTTATAATTCATTTTGTGATAAAAAATTAAGTTAACAGAAAGATAAGGAAAATATAACTAATACATAAATTATTGTAATCAATCATAATTCTAAACTGCCTGTATTTGGGTTATATATATACTAATTTTAATTAATTTATTGATGTTATTTGTTAATTTTATATAATTTAATTAATTACCTTATGAAATTATATTTAAAGACAGGCAGTTAGACTGCCATCGTATATTAAGAATAATTATCAAAAATTATTTTTGAATTTAATTAAATAATTTAGATAATTTGGCAGAAATTAATTCAAAGTGGGACTTCAAACTTGCAACTGCTTTCTGTACAGATATGCTATCAGTGACACTACTTCAGACTTCCATCTAATCTTTGTTTCTAATCGTTATATAGTTGTAATTAAATATTAATATATGTAACTTGTTTGGGTTTAACTGTCACACCAACTAAGGTGTCTATATTCATGGCTCATCATGATTCTCAGCTGACTTTGAGATATTTTATTGTTTATGTATGTACTGTAGATCCTAAGTGAGATATACATTTATGCATTGTTTGAATAAGAAGGATACCAAGAAAGAACTTCAACATCTTACAGGCAGAGCCAGAATACATGCATTTAGCAAAAATTTAATGCCTACTGTAGCAAAAAAATACCTAAGAGAAATTCAGTAAAATGGAAGATTGCTAAAAATGCTATGATAGGACAGAATACAAGATGAATTATAGTAGATTTTCACTTGCCTTAAATAGTACATATAAAAAAATAGCTGCTTACACCAACACCTTGATTACATTTAAGCATGATCTGACTGTCTTTAGATTATATACATTTTTTGCATTCAATAGTAATGTGGACAGAACCCTGGGAGTTTTACTCTGTACTACTTTTCCATGACAGATTTGATACAAACCTAATATGCATAGGATCCACTAACAGGGCTTGAACTAGAAGAATTGCTGAGCATAAATATGATGTCTCCAGCAATAAAACACTGACAACTCTAGCCAATAAATGACTGAGCCAGGGGTGTCAGTAAATTTGGATCAAGCCAAGTTAATTTTAAAAAATCTTTGATAAATAAAGCATTAGAATACTTGAGACATGAGAAATTTATAAAAGATTGTGTTATGAAATATGTATAAATAACAAAAATGATGAATTCATTTCTACATCCTGGAAATCTGTTATTGATAACCCAATATATAGTAATACAGAAGCCATGTAATAAGATACTCGTATAGAAGAATTTTGTCACCATTTGTTTTATTACTTTGTATTACTATTTTATTTATAAGGTTAAATCACAACAGCATTAATATTGGAATAAGAGAATTGTTTAATTTTATGTAAAATGTCATCTGAAACTGGTAACATAAAAGAACAAATTTGAAGAAAATCTATAACATTTATAATATTTGACTTGCAACGCAAATATTCAGAAGAAGCCTAAAGCTGGCCACTAAACAGAGCTGAAAACATTTCCTCTGTATATTTCTCATCATTTTGTTGCTACAGAAAATATGTGCATGGTTAATGTAAGTTACAGTCAAAAATGTTTTATCCGAACAATTATTGACTCCTATAATCAGTCAAGCACTTGTTTCTGGTATTTTATAAGGAAAACTTTGTAAACATATGAAGAATAAAAAAGTTTTTAGTCACTTTTCATTTCCTTTAAAAAAAATAAATATTATAATCCATAAATTTGGTTTAAATACAGTATTTTATGTACTGTAAATATTATTTCAAGATAGAACCATCTAACTAGTTTGTCTGTATTTATGCTATATAAGTTAGTGGCCTTCATTGCTATTACTCTTTCAATTATTATTATTTTTCAAAATGTATACTAAGATACTATTATAACTAAAACTATTTTAATTTACACATATATCTGCTGCAGCTGTCACTTTGCTGCTATATTAGAACTCAATACATTAGCAGGCCCATCAATGTAATGAACTGTATATTTTGTATATGATTAACTAAAAGGTTTTATAGTTCTAATTAATATATACCTGAAAACGAAGTTTAGAGAGAAATCCAAATGGCATAAGTGGTAATGTAGTCCACATAAAATACAAATTCAATCCAATAATGTTAAATTTTCATTAACAAAACACAAAATGCTTTGAACCTGTACAAAAATGTCATCTTCAAACACAGATTTTAGAAAATTGAAAATTTATTTATATAAAGCTGAGTTTTCTATTGTCTCAACCAGAAGAGAGCTGACCCACTATACCCTTTGCATGTGACAAAAAAATACCCAACCTTCTCACTCATTATTCACATCTGACTACAACATATCCTCCTCCTCCATTCCAATACAGATCACGAAAGAACAAATGAAAAACAATATATAAAATAATTAGAATCATGATAAAAACTCATTATAGAAGAAAGGTACAAACTTTAGCCACAAGTTTTACAATCAGATGCATCATACAGAACCTTCAGAAACACAGCTAATTTGTACAAATTATAAAATATGGTGGTAGTAAATAAGAATCTGTAAGGAAAATAATAATAAATTGTAAAATGATCAACTGTTACATACCAAAATTATATTACAAAATAAACTGTCTATTGTAATATATCAATAGTCTTTCCCAATATCAAGAACCAGATACAATATGCAAGTTTTGATTCTTCTTTCCTTTTGTTTATGATTTGATTACAATATTTGGATATTGCTAACTCCCCCAACAATCTAGACATTAGAGAATTGTTTATTGGCCGCACTCATTGGTATAGCCTAAGCAACAATCTAGACAGGTAGGTTTTTAGTATTTGCTATTACAAGTGTAGATTTAACATTGTGACTGTATGCCATAATTTTAAGTTAGAATATTCTAATGTAGCTTCTGTCCTTGATTCTTGTCTTTTCCCATTTCTGAAATCTTCTCTTGTTCTCATTTCTACTTCACTTGGTTGATCACTGATGTTTTGAACTGTCCCAGGGGAGAAAAAATGCCTAAGGGCCTAAAGGGGAGAGGTAACACTTTTCAGACCAAGTAGAGTTCAGACAAAAGGAGACTTTTAATATTTGAATGATAACATTTAAACTTTTTTGTTTATTTGGAGATTGGTTTTGACAGAAAAATTCCTGAGATAGAAAATTACTATAACTCAGATATAATTTTAATTAAGGTATAAGTTAATTATGAAATAAAAATTTTTCACATAGCACCCAATTATAATGGCACATATAAGTGGCAATTAATCCTCTGTGTAACAAAATAACCTTTAAAACAAGCAATCAATTATTTCAATGAAGAACACTTCAGTGAAATATGTGAGGCCCAGAAATAGCATTAACAAAAAGAAAAAAAAAACGGTTAAATTTATTAAGATCAACAGTAAAGAAAACAAGTTGTGAAAGTGTCGAGTCGGCAACACCGGACTTTGACGTTGACACTCATAGAGAATAACAGAAAAAGCAAAAATTTGATTAAAGAAAATTAAAAAAGAGGATTTAATATTTAAAACATCTAAGATGCACTTTAGAAAGCAAAACAAAATTAGAAAAATATCAGAATGAGCGTGGGTGTCATAGTCATCAATTAAATGCAATCAAAGTCCTAAAGAAGGTGTCGAATAGACCATCTCTAGCCGACCTTTTCCACGACCGACACAGAGCTCCATTTACACCTGGAGACAAGTGGAAGACCAATTAGAAAGCGCAGAAGAAAAGCCTATCTAATTAGCGATGATTCAGTCACAAAAAACTTATAAAAACTTTGATGTCAAGGACAGAGGATGGCCTCCTCTAGTCTACCAGTGGTGTTCATTCCCTCTCTGCTTATCATACGTCCATTCATCTTTTTCTGTGCTGATCTCCCAATTACGAACATTAAAGTGTTGCCGCCCTGGGGCCCTGTCAGCCGGAATGAAAGGAAAGAGACTTCCAAAGACAACTCACAGAACTCTGAATCCCAGGATTTTGATAATTCTATGTAAGCCTATTCATCCAAAAATAAACAGATTTCTTTGTGAAACACTTGTCTTTTCTGCCTCCTCAAATTTGCTTATGTGGCCACCCCTGAAATTTCCCTGTAAAACTGTATAAGTTTTAATATAAATCAAACTTCATCTTGGCAGCCACTCATTTATGTGGCTATTTCACTTAATTGGACAAGATAGATATCCTAACTTGATATTTACCCCTATTTATATGGCCAACAGAATAGAAAAACCTAACATTTTCAAATTTGATTTATTGTTTAAAGCACTTTGAGTGGAATTGAGCTTTGCTGCTATAGTTATAGAACAGTTTGCAGAGTTCTCTCCCACAGAAGATAGTCAAATAAAATAATCCTTATTTACACTGGACAAATCAAATTTATCTCCAGAATTTAGTAAGAAGAAAGACAATTATATATTTGTTCATTGATTTTATACAAAATCTGATTGTATTTTGTAAAAATATAGCTACAAAATGACCTACAAAATGAGATTTTACTGTACATTATATTTATATAATTTTTGTAACCTCCTTAAGCTTACTGAGAGATATTTATTTATATCATTACAAATATTCTCAAGCTAAATTCTATAGATCATCATCAGGTGTAATACTGTATCCAAACATATTTTTAAATCTATCATTGGAGCACTAAACATTCCCCTATATTGGCAATCAGTAAGAAATAAATTGAAATTTATAAAAGCAAATTAATTGCATTAATGCTGAAGATGCAGAAGAGTTATCTTCAGCAAGAAAATTCAACATAAAAAAGAAATTGCAAATGAGAAACTCATAGTTCACATCCACCATTCTATATGTAATACACATCTTTAACTTATTTATTTTATACATAATTAGGAATTGCCAGACAGCAAATGATATCTACCCTCCATTTAACAAAAACCCCAACAACACCCAACAACACAGTGCAATTAAAACCACAAAATAACAAAAAATGTATACATAAATATACATTATACGTTAATGCATAATAGTCGTGCAACTTAAAATTTCATAATAAAATATATTTATCTTTATATTAATTGCTATTAGTATTATTATTTATTTATTTATTTAGTTTGTTTCTTTGTTAGTTATTTATATTTTATTTATTTCATTTTATGTTTTTCTGTTCTGTATTTTAAATTTATATGTTTAAATTATGTGTTTAAATGTTCCAGTTTAAAAAACATTCAGGTATAGTATTCCATCTGATGATGACCTATAGAATTTAAATTGAAAATGTTTGTTATGATATAAATAAATATTTCTCAAAAAGCATAAAAAAATTATGAAAATCATAAACCATTTCTCACTGCTAAATGTGATTATAATCAGAGCCGTGACTAGGATATGGCCAATGTGGCCCCTGCTATAGGCGCCAATTTAATAAAGGCGCCAACGAGAAGGTTTCGAAATAATATATATTCGAAATTAATAACACAAAAAATTTTTATATTTATATTTATATAATATTTAAATGTCATTAGATAATTTTTTTACAATAGCATTTTTTTAGAATAAAATTATTATTTTTTTAATAATAAAAATTAAAAAACACCATTTTTATTCTTGGCCATAGGCATTCAAAATCCTAGTTACGGCTCTGATTATGATTGTATATGATATATTCATTTTTTATATAATATGGAAACAATCTATTATATCGGTCATTTTTAGATTACATATACAGATTTGTTTTATTAAATATTTCCTGCTAGATCAAAAATTGAATTTTATTAAAAAGATACTTCTATTTTAAATAATGTAAAAGTGGCTTATTAGCATATAATGTTAAACTCTGATTTTATCCTTGACTTTAGGTAAGCTGTTTATTTTCTTTGTTTTTTTTTGTTATATTTGTTGTGAGGTGCACCTGTTACTGTTATACTTCTATTTTGTCTAGTTCTAGGATTTTAACAGAAAAAACTTATGGTAATTGACAATTCTTAAAAAATGTAAAGTTTTGCATAATAATAATTCAAAAAATTAAAGAAAAATTTACAGAGAATTAAATCTGTTTCAATATGTTTAATAATACAAAAANGACATTGTCACAATGCAGGCTGCACTTTTAATCATATTTTTAATTTATTTAATTTAAAATATATCCTTTCCACCTCAAATTAGTACTGTACTGTCTTACCCCTGTATAGTACATCATACTTTCCCATTAGCAATGAGTCGTGCCAATCATTATCTAATTCCTTTCAAAAAAAAAGTTTTGAATTGAAATAACATGACTTCCAGTTTGCATCAGAAGTTCATATATAGTTAATTGGGGCCTCCTGCGCCTAAGCTTTCTATATCCATTCTTGACTTTCGAGATTAAGGAAGAATAGACAGATGGACAATAGTGAAAATTTATAGATCTACAAGTTTTTTAAATTGCAGCCCAATAAGCACTACACACAAAACCAATACCCAGCAAAAACCTACATAAAAGGAAATGTTTTCACCCATGTTGAACAATCATTGTCAGACTTAAAGACATTCACAGTTCAATCAGAAGAATTACTCAGGATAGGTAATAGCTGTCCACCTGCTAAAAGAGGAGTGACGTAAGAAAGGAGGAGGGGAAAAGAGTTATAAGAATAAACTTCATAGAACAATTTCCACGCAGGAGGGGAGAAGTCTACTTTTCTGACATTGATAGCCACATTTTTCTCACAGCTTTGAAAATTCTTAACAGTTCTAAATATCCAAGCTGTTCTTTGTAAGAGGTGCTACATGAGAGGCATTCTCAATTGAAATGTATTTCAATATCATAGTCAGTAGCAAACATGGCTAATGCTGTATTGGCAAGTCCTTTAATGATGGAAGTCCAATGTTCTTTGAAATGAATTGTTAAAGGTCACTCTGTAGCACCCATGCATAAGTTGCAGTTTTAATTGAGCACACTTCCTGTACAGCACATCCCATAAAGAATGGCTTAAATGTTTTGAATAGTTAGAAATTTACAAAGCTGTGAAAAGAAAAGTGCAGTTATCAACTTTAGAAAAGTAGACTCCTTCCCTTCTGCATAGAAGTCAATCTGTAAAGTTTACTCTTACAACCCTCTCCCTCTTACATCAGCTCTCTTTTAGCATGTGGACAGCTATCACCTATTCTGAGTAATTCATCTATTCGAACTGTGTTTTAACAGCTAAATTTGAATTGTGAATGTCTTTTAGCCTGATAATGACTATCCAACATGGGTGAAAACATTTGCTTTTATGTAGCATTTTGCAGTTTCTTGCTAGATATTGATTTTAAGTGATGCTTATTTACATATGCCCAGTTTGAGTAGTTTAATTTAATTAAAATATAAAATATTTTAATTTATAAATATAATACATAAACACATTTACAAATGAAATATTAACACTATATAGTG
>NW_019384652.1:163073-182731 GCF_000671375.1 Centruroides sculpturatus | reverse complement strand
GCCATAGGAGCCGATTTAATAAAGGCGCCAACGAGAAGGTTTCGAAATAATATGTATTGGAAATTAATAACAAAAAACTTTTTTATATTTATATTTATATAATATTTAAATGTCATTAGATAATTTTTTTACAATAGCATTTTTTTAGAATAAAATTATTATTTTTTTAATAATAAAAATTAAAAAACACCATTTTTATTCTTGGCCATAGGCATTCAAAATCCTAGTTACGGCTCTGATTATGATTGTATATGATATATTCATTTTTTATATAATATGGAAACAATCTATTATATCGGTCATTTTTAGATTACATATACAGATTTGTTTTATTAAATATTTCCTGCTAGATCAAAAATTGAATTTTATTAAAAAGATACTTCTATTTTAAATAATGTAAAAGTGGCTTATTAGCATATAATGTTAAACTCTGATTTTATCCTTGACTTTAGGTAAGCTGTTTATTTTCTTTGTTTTTTTTTGTTATATTTGTTGTGAGGTGCACCTGTTACTGTTATACTTCTATTTTGTCTAGTTCTAGGATTTTAACAGAAAAAACTTATGGTAATTGACAATTCTTAAAAAATGTAAAGTTTTGCATAATAATAATTCAAAAAATTAAAGAAAAATTTACAGAGAATTAAATCTGTTTCAATATGTTTAATAATACAAAAAAATATATATATTGAAGAATAATTTAAATAACTGTTTCAATAGAATTGCAATTCATTATTTTTACATAAAAACACACTGCTGACCAAACAATTATTAATTCTATCATATTTAACCAGTTTTATCATCTAAAATTGATATTAATATTTTAGAAGTTATTATCTAATAAATTTATTTATTACTGTATCCACTGTTAACAACAAATTGACTATTACAAAGTATAGAATAATTGAAGAAATTTGATTGGACATTTCAATAATATAAATCCATTACCAAATACTAGAAAATTATACAATAAAAAAAGAAAAGTGTAGATAACTATCTCTATGTTTTCCATAATAAAGAATTCAGTTTCAATAGAATTAATAAAAATTTTAATACATCTTTTTAAATTTTATTATTTTAAAGTTTTAATTAAAATAAAATTGAAAAAATGATGATAAAATACTACATTAAAAATAAGAAATTTTAAAGAGAAAATATTATATTAGGGACTATTTTTTATACATTTTAGAATAAAAGGGTATAAAGATTATAAAGATAATGAAAATAAAAATAAATAAATATTTTATTAAAAGCACTTGTATAATAAAAGTTATTTGAATATTGAAAGAAATCAAAGTGTAGATGAAAACCAACTTTTTGAGAGTTTACCGTATTTAATTATTGAGTTTAATTATTGTTATTAGTTATAATTTTTACCTTCAAGGGACTTAATCTCTTATTATAGTTTAAATAAATATATATTGTAAAATGTGTTGACAAGAGTTTAATCTTTATTAAAAATTAATTTCTCAAATAAATAATTATATATTTAAAATATCAAAGAGAAAATATCTAAATATTTATCTGAAAAACAAAGTTATGAAGTAGAGAAGGACAGCTTCAGAAAGAATATGCTGCAGTGCAGAAGAGTTGTCACTCTACCAGACAAGAGCATGCCCCCTGAAGGTGAAGACAAGGAAAATAACAGGCTGTTTGGCAGTAAAAGTTGTCTTACAGAAGTCACGAAGAAGCTGATAGACCTAAAGAGGCAAACAGAAGGGAAACAATAACGTGCAACAACACCAGCAGTGAAGAGAGCCACAAGGGGTGTAAGGAAATGGAGGTGGATATGAATGAATGGCCCACACATAATTTGATTTTTTGGTGATATTGGTGCACTAAATATAATTTAATCTTACATATTCTAGTTTAAACTGTATGTACTTTTAATTCAATACAATTACAGACAATACAAAACATTTAGAAAAAAACAAAAAAAGGAAGACAGCACACTGAAAGAAGACATTTCACACAGAAATAATTAATTATCACATTTGATACACACACAGAAACTGTTACATTATTTTTTGTTTAAACACACTACATTTTTTTCTAAGATGCTGAATTTACATGTCATCCTTTGAACTACTTGTAAAATGTAAACACAAATATTAACCTGACTGTAGTGGCCACGAAGCTTCCTTGATCGTGATATGAGCTGACCTTCCTTTGTCAGACCTCTGTTATACATATCACAATGAGAGGTATACGATATCCTAGATAAGTGAGACGTGTAACTGGAATGACGAGAATTCAAGTTCGTATAGACAGGAATAACTATTCCGCCATCTTCGGACATGGGCGTCACTGCCTTACTATCATCTGCATAGGGAAGATGCTCTTGAGCGTCCATGTATGTCTGGAGGACCAAGGGTTTTCGGTCGCCATAGCGACGTCCGTTGCGCCAGCTGACACTGAACTGGCTGCCCCGACTACCCCTCCGAGGATTGAAGGGTGAGCCAGGAAGACTTAGGCTTGCCTGGAAAGTGAGAAAGTCTTCCCATAAAGAATATGAAAGTTTTCTGCTTAAAATTTTCAGTTACCTCTTTTGAATAGAAATTTACAATTTAAATAAATATAAATATATAATTAAAACATTTTATATATATATAATATAATTAAACTATATATATTTTTCTTTGTCACTTTTATTATGGGCCATTTCATTCAGTATCCGCCCAATAATAAATAATTTCAATAAGCTAAGCCTTGTGATAACTAATAAATAACAGGGTTTATTTTTACATATTTTAATAATCTAATACAAGTTTGTTTACTTTTTAATTATAAATACAAATAAAATCTTCCATATTTTTATTTAGCTATCACCCGCACTTTGACTTTGTAAAATAAACCCTGCCAATCAGAAAAATAGTGCTAGTGCAATGCATAATATAAAAACCAGGATATGCAATTTATACAAAATCATATTTAGAATCTTGAAATATTTTTTCATATAATCAAAGATAGAATATCAAATATTTAATAAATATTTTATCATTTAATTTTCACTTAAAAAGTTATTAATTACATAGCATTTAATTATTAAGTTTATACAACTTATTTTGAAATGTCCATCTTTTAATAGTCTATCTTTGCAATAAAAAATTTATGTAACTTTTAACAGCTTTGATTAAATTAAATAAATCATTTTAAGAAACAAAATTGTAGAGTATGACATTAGTCAGGCCCCACAGAAAGACTATTATATAAATTGCATCAAATAATCAAACTGGCTAAAATTGATCAAGCTTAATAATTATAAAAACATACAGTACTCATTTTTTTTTACTTTATTTATTTATTTTTTCTCTAACTAAAAACTACCAAGAGGGGCTCTCTCTCTTCACACAATACAAAATCTAATAGATAATATCACATCAGAGTTTGAAATCTTAAGAAAAATATTTCAGTACTTAAAACATTAAAATATCATATTGAATGAGTGAACATTTAGTAGAAAGTGACAGCCAATTTGAACATTTAATGTAATTTATATAGTAAATTGTTCATGGCGACTGATTTTTGCCACCTCCACTATATTTATTTTAAACATAATTAACAACATTAATGATAGTTAAATATAATTATTTTATATTGTTATAATATTTTATATTATTTTGACTTAACAATTTTAATAATATGTATTAACAATATATATAATATAATACATATAATTTTAATGGTAATATAATCCCAATTTAATGTTTTTCTTAAACTGAAAATTTAATGCTATAAGAATAAAAATGAATAATACAAAACATAATTTTAAAGTATTTTTTTTAAATACACAACATGACTACTTGTATAGATCTTAAACGTAAACTAAGTTTACACAAATTTGTGACAAAAAGTTTCAGATTGCATTGCTGATAAAAAATACTAAAAACATTGAATTGGCCAAGTATGAGTGTAGCAAGAGAAACACTAAATTGGAATTTGATAATCTTTATATAGATATTCAATAGGATGATACTATTAAATTTAAGTATATTTATAAAATTGGGAAGTCTTATGCATGCTGACAAATATATTTAAATTCTGTCGTGAAAGCGATTTCTCAGTTCCTATTTTACTTACTAGTTATCTGGCATGTGTTCTGGAGAACAGCAGTACATAGAAGCCGGTGTTACAACAGCTGCTAAACTCGTTGGGGCAATCGTCATACCAAACTGCCATTTTCACCTATTAGTGCTTTCCATCTTTCACAAGTGAAGAAAAGAAATTATGGCAGTACTTTCTGCTTCTACCTAAGAAGTGTTTTTAAATTCAATTCGAAATTGCTCTGATTAATCAGTAATAATGTTTTAATGGACATTTTAAATTAAAATATATGAAATTCTTTTCCAAAATTATCAATTATTAATATTTAAATATATTTTATTTAATCATAGAGCTCAATAACTTAATCTTATTAATTTAATAATAAAATCCAATACTGATTTTTAAAATTTTGAAATTTTAGGATATCAAATTTTTTAAACAGGAGAAAGCACTAAAATAGGATATGGATGGCAGTAGGTTATGTTTCTAAAATTAATGGATATTTTCTAACTAGACTGATAACATTTCCTAAACTACATTATACTACAGGGATTTGTACTACTAGGTAAGGTGTGTAATTTCAAGGATGGGATTAGGTAAAGTATTATCCTATCAAACATAGCAACTACATTCAAGAAATAAAATAACTAATGGATATCTACATGATTTATAACTACATCATGAATTATTAGATTACCTGTTGGAGTAAAAAATATTGACATTAGATATAAATTTTAACAAATTATTATTATATATGTGTGTGTGTGTGTGTGTATATATATATATATATGCATTAGATACATAGATACATATATATACACGAACATACATACACACAAACATCAAGTATGGTTTATGTTTATTTTATTTATTAACATCTTGATTAATATTTTAATATAGGTTGGTATTAATATTTTAAAGTTTTAATTATCAATAAATTTATTATTGAATTTAAAATTTTTAATTTCAAAATTTAATTATTATTTATCAACATAAAAAAATAATTTTTAAGAATTAAAATACATTCAAATAAAAATATTTTAAATTTAGATATTGATATTTATTCCACTAAGTAGGATATATATATAAATACATTATATAACTATTTTATAATTATCAGAAAACAGATAAGAATAATTTAGAGGAATACAACAAAATCATAATCACAATTTTCAAAATTTTGAAAATAAATAATATTTTGATTCAATAGAACATAAAATCAAACAATGTAAAGAAATTTATTTCACTATTTAATTTATTTATTGATATATTAAATTAAAGTTATATTTGCACATGCTTTGTTTTAATAAAATTGATATTAATTACCAAGATTTTGTCCGAAACAATTCATTAAATCAGTATTCTCATTTTCATGATTCCTACCAATTTAATGTATATTTTAAATATATCATAAATATTTCATATAGTAAGAATCCAAAACTTGAATTATAGACATGCATCAAAACTTTAGTATTTCCATAAAAATTCTATAACAACTCTTATCAAATGATATAATATACAATAAAAACACTACCAATTGGATTTTTCAAGTAAGTAAGGAAAAAACAACCCTTTACTTGTAGTCATCTTAAAACTAATAAACTAAATATATTAATTATTCATAAACCTTCTTTGGATTCAAATGCATTTTAGAATACATTGCACATGTGAATATCCTATTCAAATTTATAACAAGCATTGACATGTAATATAATAATACGTGGGGGAGACCCCAAAAAAAACCAATTTTTTGTATAAAACTTTATTTATTAACTTTTTTACAAAATTCCTTCAGTCACCTTCAAAGTACTCTCCATTAGATGTGATGCACTTGTCAAGTCTTTTTAATATTAACCTATATATTATAAAAAATAATATATAGGTTAATATTAACCTATATATTATTTTTTATAATATATAGGTTAATATTAAAAAGACTTGACAAGTGCATCACATCTAATGGAGAGTACTTTGAAGGTGACTGAAGGAATTTTGTAAAAAAGTTAATAAATAAAGTTTTATACAAAAAATTGGTTTTTTTTGGGGTCTCCCCCACGTATTATTATATTACATGTCAATGCTTGTTATAAATTTGAATAGGATATTCACATGTGCAATGTATTCTAAAATGCATTTGAATCCAAAGAAGGTTTATGAATAATTAATATATTTAGTTTATTAGTTTTAAGATGACTACAAGTAAAGGGTTGTTTTTTCCTTACTTACTTGAAAAATCCAATTGGTAGTGTTTTTATTGTATATTATATCATTTGATAAGAGTTGTTATAGAATTTTTATGGAAATACTAAAGTTTTGATGCATGTCTATAATTCAAGTTTTGGATTCTTACTATATGAAATATTTATGATATATTTAAAATATACATTAAATTGGTAGGAATCATGAAAATGAGAATACTGATTTAATGAATTGTTTCGGACAAAATCTTGGTAATTAATATCAATTTTATTAAAACAAAGCATGTGCAAATATAACTTTAATTTAATATATCAATAAATAAATTAAATAGTGAAATAAATTTCTTTACATTGTTTGATTTTATGTTCTATTGAATCAAAATATTATTTATTTTCAAAATTTTGAAAATTGTGATTATGATTTTGTTGTATTCCTCTAAATTATTCTTATCTGTTTTCTGATAATTATAAAATAGTTATATAATGTATTTATATATATATCCTACTTAGTGGAATAAATATCAATATCTAAATTTAAAATATTTTTATTTGAATGTATTTTAATTCTTAAAAATTATTTTTTTATGTTGATAAATAATAATTAAATTTTGAAATTAAAAATTTTAAATTCAATAATAAATTTATTGATAATTAAAACTTTAAAATATTAATACCAACCTATATTAAAATATTAATCAAGATGTTAATAAATAAAATAAACATAAACCATACTTGATGTTTGTGTGTATGTATGTTCGTGTATATATATGTATCTATGTATCTAATGCATATATATATATATATACACACACACACATATATAATAATAATTTGTTAAAATTTATATCTAATGTCAATATTTTTTACTCCAACAGGTAATCTAATAATTCATGATGTAGTTATAAATCATGTAGATATCCATTAGTTATTTTATTTCTTGAATGTAGTTGCTATGTTTGATAGGATAATACTTTACCTAATCCCATCCTTGAAATTACACACCTTACCTAGTAGTACAAATCCCTGTAGTATAATGTAGTTTAGGAAATGTTATCAGTCTAGTTAGAAAATATCCATTAATTTTAGAAACATAACCTACTGCCATCCATATCCTATTTTAGTGCTTTCTCCTGTTTAAAAAATTTGATATCCTAAAATTTCAAAATTTTAAAAATCAGTATTGGATTTTATTATTAAATTAATAAGATTAAGTTATTGAGCTCTATGATTAAATAAAATATATTTAAATATTAATAATTGATAATTTTGGAAAAGAATTTCATATATTTTAATTTAAAATGTCCATTAAAACATTATTACTGATTAATCAGAGCAATTTCGAATTGAATTTAAAAACACTTCTTAGGTAGAAGCAGAAAGTACTGCCATAATTTCTTTTCTTCACTTGTGAAAGATGGAAAGCACTAATAGGTGAAAATGGCAGTTTGGTATGACGATTGCCCCAACGAGTTTAGCAGCTGTTGTAACACCGGCTTCTATGTACTGCTGTTCTCCAGAACACATGCCAGATAACTAGTAAGTAAAATAGGAACTGAGAAATCGCTTTCACGACAGAATTTAAATATATTTGTCAGCATGCATAAGACTTCCCAATTTTATAAATATACTTAAATTTAATAGTATCATCCTATTGAATATCTATATAAAGATTATCAAATTCCAATTTAGTGTTTCTCTTGCTACACTCATACTTGGCCAATTCAATGTTTTTAGTATTTTTTATCAGCAATGCAATCTGAAACTTTTTGTCACAAATTTGTGTAAACTTAGTTTACGTTTAAGATCTATACAAGTAGTCATGTTGTGTATTTAAAAAAAATACTTTAAAATTNTAATAAAATTGATATTAATTACCAAGATTTTGTCCGAAACAATTCATTAAATCAGTATTCTCATTTTCATGATTCCTACCAATTTAATGTATATTTTAAATATATCATAAATATTTCATATAGTAAGAATCCAAAACTTGAATTATAGACATGCATCAAAACTTTAGTATTTCCATAAAAATTCTATAACAACTCTTATCAAATGATATAATATACAATAAAAACACTACCAATTGGATTTTTCAAGTAAGTAAGGAAAAAACAACCCTTTACTTGTAGTCATCTTAAAACTAATAAACTAAATATATTAATTATTCATAAACCTTCTTTGGATTCAAATGCATTTTAGAATACATTGCACATGTGAATATCCTATTCAAATTTATAACAAGCATTGACATGTAATATAATAATACGTGGGGGAGACCCCAAAAAAAACCAATTTTTTGTATAAAACTTTATTTATTAACTTTTTTACAAAATTCCTTCAGTCACCTTCAAAGTACTCTCCATTAGATGTGATGCACTTGTCAAGTCTTTTTAATATTAACCTATATATTATAAAAAATAATATATAGGTTAATATTAACCTATATATTATTTTTTATAATATATAGGTTAATATTAAAAAGACTTGACAAGTGCATCACATCTAATGGAGAGTACTTTGAAGGTGACTGAAGGAATTTTGTAAAAAAGTTAATAAATAAAGTTTTATACAAAAAATTGGTTTTTTTTGGGGTCTCCCCCACGTATTATTATATTACATGTCAATGCTTGTTATAAATTTGAATAGGATATTCACATGTGCAATGTATTCTAAAATGCATTTGAATCCAAAGAAGGTTTATGAANCTAATCGTGACTATTGTATCGTTAAAAATTATTTTCTTATTTTGTACAAACAAAATAAATATATTGAAAAATATAAAAACAATAAAAACTTATACTTCAAAAGTTTATTTAGTATCAAAAATGTAAAATATTTGCGTAGCCCAAGACATAGCCAAAGATTGCAGCGCCACAGCACTGGAAAAAATTTAAATTTGCCGACTGGATTTCTTTCAGATAATCGACGTTTCGGATAATTGACTTTCTGATAATCGACACTCTACTGTATTTATGTAATTTAGAACAAATAACATTAAGAGAATGAAAACTAAAAATGAATTTCATATTTAGAGCAGCGGTTCCCAACCTTTTTTCATTAGCCCCGTGGCATTTCCAACTTCCCAACAAGCAACGCATGCGCAAATCTCACACTGCCTGTTTCTAGAGAGTGTCACCATCTTGAATTTATTTTGACTCAGTTCTCAGTTCCCCAAGTACCCACAAGTATGGTATTTTTTATTCATGCTTGATTTGGGCACCTAATACTTTGTGCCAAATTGCAACTTTTGACATGTACTCCTTCGTACCTCTAAGCTGGTAACACAGCAGGCAGTACAACTTTATAAACAAGACATAGTCTTGTCAATGAAAAATTAATAAAAATATTGAATAAATAATGAAAAAAATTGCCACTTGTAGAGAAAATCTGGAGAAACTAGCTATGTCCTTTTCTTTGCTAACAATAAAAAATACTTTTTTCAAACAACACATGAGGATATTGTTGAGAGTAATAATAATAACAGTAAAACACCCACCATCAAAAGTCTGTAGCATAAATCAGTAATCACACATAATGGTATCCCCACTACCATTGACCAACTGCACAACATTTATTGATCTGTTGCATTGTACTGTACAATCGGCAGCATAAGTTTTTATTTCTATTTTTGCATTTTGAAATGTATAATAAAGTTTGTGATTGTTGCAAGGAAAACTTTTTAACTAATAATTTTTTAATACTATTAATTTGGGATACATAATATATTATTTTTTCTCCCATAATAACTAACTTTTTTCTGTACCCCTAAACAACCTATCGCATACCCCAGGTTGGGAATTGCTGATTTATAGAATCAAGCCATATCTAGCTAGTATGCACAAAAAATTAAAAAAAAACCCACAAAACATGCTACTATTGTCCAGGGTGCCAATATAAGTCAGCTCTTTTGTATAAAAAAGTTTTTTGATAAAAATAGCATCAATTTTCATGTGTTTTAATGAAACTGTTTCAATTATTTGTATTGTTTTACTGTAAATAAATAATCTGCTATCTGGTGTGTGAGGTTCCAGATGGGTCTAAATTATCACCAAATTCTCAAAAAATTTGCTAGATTTAGAAGGCAAGAAAAAACAATGGTTGTAGCTAGACACAGATTTTGTTTATGTTAAAACATGATGCAAAGTCACAAATTGTGAAAAAAATGTAGTCCTAAGATCAGCCATCTCTGATTGGGAGATCAAATTCACCTTTGAGATTGACTTCACCCATAATCAGAATCAGGATCCCATTAAAATGGCCAGTCAAAAATGGAAATTAATATAATCCTTGATCTTCCAAGGACACAATGCACTCAGTGAGTTAACACACACAAAGTGTCAACACAGACAGAGTATCAATGTATTAAGAGAGAAGAGCAGTTGCTCTCCACTGTAAATAAACAACAAATCCTGTATACTTATATATAACGAACGAACTGGATAAATATACTATTAATAAAACACACCTTTAATAATCCAGCTAATAAAAATTAATAATAATAACAGTAAAACACCCACCATCAAAAGTCTGTAGCATAAATCAGTAATCACACATAATGGTATCCCCACTATGGCAGTAGGTTATGTTTCTAAAATTAATGGATATTTTCTAACTAGACTGATAACATTTCCTAAACTACATTATACTACAGGGATTTGTACTACTAGGTAAGGTGTGTAATTTCAAGGATGGGATTAGGTAAAGTATTATCCTATCAAACATAGCAACTACATTCAAGAAATAAAATAACTAATGGATATCTACATGATTTATAACTACATCATGAATTATTAGATTACCTGTTGGAGTAAAAAATATTGACATTAGATATAAATTTTAACAAATTATTATTATATATGTGTGTGTGTGTGTGTGTATATATATATATATATGCATTAGATACATAGATACATATATATACACGAACATACATACACACAAACATCAAGTATGGTTTATGTTTATTTTATTTATTAACATCTTGATTAATATTTTAATATAGGTTGGTATTAATATTTTAAAGTTTTAATTATCAATAAATTTATTATTGAATTTAAAATTTTTAATTTCAAAATTTAATTATTATTTATCAACATAAAAAAATAATTTTTAAGAATTAAAATACATTCAAATAAAAATATTTTAAATTTAGATATTGATATTTATTCCACTAAGTAGGATATATATATAAATACATTATATAACTATTTTATAATTATCAGAAAACAGATAAGAATAATTTAGAGGAATACAACAAAATCATAATCACAATTTTCAAAATTTTGAAAATAAATAATATTTTGATTCAATAGAACATAAAATCAAACAATGTAAAGAAATTTATTTCACTATTTAATTTATTTATTGATATATTAAATTAAAGTTATATTTGCACATGCTTTGTTTTAATAAAATTGATATTAATTACCAAGATTTTGTCCGAAACAATTCATTAAATCAGTATTCTCATTTTCATGATTCCTACCAATTTAATGTATATTTTAAATATATCATAAATATTTCATATAGTAAGAATCCAAAACTTGAATTATAGACATGCATCAAAACTTTAGTATTTCCATAAAAATTCTATAACAACTCTTATCAAATGATATAATATACAATAAAAACACTACCAATTGGATTTTTCAAGTAAGTAAGGAAAAAACAACCCTTTACTTGTAGTCATCTTAAAACTAATAAACTAAATATATTAATTATTCATAAACCTTCTTTGGATTCAAATGCATTTTAGAATACATTGCACATGTGAATATCCTATTCAAATTTATAACAAGCATTGACATGTAATATAATAATACGTGGGGGAGACCCCAAAAAAAACCAATTTTTTGTATAAAACTTTATTTATTAACTTTTTTACAAAATTCCTTCAGTCACCTTCAAAGTACTCTCCATTAGATGTGATGCACTTGTCAAGTCTTTTTAATATTAACCTATATATTATAAAAAATAATATATAGGTTAATATTAACCTATATATTATTTTTTATAATATATAGGTTAATATTAAAAAGACTTGACAAGTGCATCACATCTAATGGAGAGTACTTTGAAGGTGACTGAAGGAATTTTGTAAAAAAGTTAATAAATAAAGTTTTATACAAAAAATTGGTTTTTTTTGGGGTCTCCCCCACGTATTATTATATTACATGTCAATGCTTGTTATAAATTTGAATAGGATATTCACATGTGCAATGTATTCTAAAATGCATTTGAATCCAAAGAAGGTTTATGAATAATTAATATATTTAGTTTATTAGTTTTAAGATGACTACAAGTAAAGGGTTGTTTTTTCCTTACTTACTTGAAAAATCCAATTGGTAGTGTTTTTATTGTATATTATATCATTTGATAAGAGTTGTTATAGAATTTTTATGGAAATACTAAAGTTTTGATGCATGTCTATAATTCAAGTTTTGGATTCTTACTATATGAAATATTTATGATATATTTAAAATATACATTAAATTGGTAGGAATCATGAAAATGAGAATACTGATTTAATGAATTGTTTCGGACAAAATCTTGGTAATTAATATCAATTTTATTAAAACAAAGCATGTGCAAATATAACTTTAATTTAATATATCAATAAATAAATTAAATAGTGAAATAAATTTCTTTACATTGTTTGATTTTATGTTCTATTGAATCAAAATATTATTTATTTTCAAAATTTTGAAAATTGTGATTATGATTTTGTTGTATTCCTCTAAATTATTCTTATCTGTTTTCTGATAATTATAAAATAGTTATATAATGTATTTATATATATATCCTACTTAGTGGAATAAATATCAATATCTAAATTTAAAATATTTTTATTTGAATGTATTTTAATTCTTAAAAATTATTTTTTTATGTTGATAAATAATAATTAAATTTTGAAATTAAAAATTTTAAATTCAATAATAAATTTATTGATAATTAAAACTTTAAAATATTAATACCAACCTATATTAAAATATTAATCAAGATGTTAATAAATAAAATAAACATAAACCATACTTGATGTTTGTGTGTATGTATGTTCGTGTATATATATGTATCTATGTATCTAATGCATATATATATATATATACACACACACACATATATAATAATAATTTGTTAAAATTTATATCTAATGTCAATATTTTTTACTCCAACAGGTAATCTAATAATTCATGATGTAGTTATAAATCATGTAGATATCCATTAGTTATTTTATTTCTTGAATGTAGTTGCTATGTTTGATAGGATAATACTTTACCTAATCCCATCCTTGAAATTACACACCTTACCTAGTAGTACAAATCCCTGTAGTATAATGTAGTTTAGGAAATGTTATCAGTCTAGTTAGAAAATATCCATTAATTTTAGAAACATAACCTACTGCCATCCATATCCTATTTTAGTGCTTTCTCCTGTTTAAAAAATTTGATATCCTAAAATTTCAAAATTTTAAAAATCAGTATTGGATTTTATTATTAAATTAATAAGATTAAGTTATTGAGCTCTATGATTAAATAAAATATATTTAAATATTAATAATTGATAATTTTGGAAAAGAATTTCATATATTTTAATTTAAAATGTCCATTAAAACATTATTACTGATTAATCAGAGCAATTTCGAATTGAATTTAAAAACACTTCTTAGGTAGAAGCAGAAAGTACTGCCATAATTTCTTTTCTTCACTTGTGAAAGATGGAAAGCACTAATAGGTGAAAATGGCAGTTTGGTATGACGATTGCCCCAACGAGTTTAGCAGCTGTTGTAACACCGGCTTCTATGTACTGCTGTTCTCCAGAACACATGCCAGATAACTAGTAAGTAAAATAGGAACTGAGAAATCGCTTTCACGACAGAATTTAAATATATTTGTCAGCATGCATAAGACTTCCCAATTTTATAAATATACTTAAATTTAATAGTATCATCCTATTGAATATCTATATAAAGATTATCAAATTCCAATTTAGTGTTTCTCTTGCTACACTCATACTTGGCCAATTCAATGTTTTTAGTATTTTTTATCAGCAATGCAATCTGAAACTTTTTGTCACAAATTTGTGTAAACTTAGTTTACGTTTAAGATCTATACAAGTAGTCATGTTGTGTATTTAAAAAAAATACTTTAAAATTATGTTTTGTATTATTCATTTTTATTCTTATAGCATTAAATTTTCAGTTTAAGAAAAACATTAAATTGGGATTATATTACCATTAAAATTATATGTATTATATTATATATATTGTTAATACATATTATTAAAATTGTTAAGTCAAAATAATATAAAATATTATAACAATATAAAATAATTATATTTAACTATCATTAATGTTGTTAATTATGTTTAAAATAAATATAGTGGAGGTGGCAAAAATCAGTCGCCATGAACAATTTACTATATAAATTACATTAAATGTTCAAATTGGCTGTCACTTTCTACTAAATGTTCACTCATTCAATATGATATTTTAATGTTTTAAGTACTGAAATATTTTTCTTAAGATTTCAAACTCTGATGTGATATTATCTATTAGATTTTGTATTGTGTGAAGAGAGAGAGCCCCTCTTGGTAGTTTTTAGTTAGAGAAAAAATAAATAAATAAAGTAAAAAAAAATGAGTACTGTATGTTTTTATAATTATTAAGCTTGATCAATTTTAGCCAGTTTGATTATTTGATGCAATTTATATAATAGTCTTTCTGTGGGGCCTGACTAATGTCATACTCTACAATTTTGTTTCTTAAAATGATTTATTTAATTTAATCAAAGCTGTTAAAAGTTACATAAATTTTTTATTGCAAAGATAGACTATTAAAAGATGGACATTTCAAAATAAGTTGTATAAACTTAATAATTAAATGCTATGTAATTAATAACTTTTTAAGTGAAAATTAAATGATAAAATATTTATTAAATATTTGATATTCTATCTTTGATTATATGAAAAAATATTTCAAGATTCTAAATATGATTTTGTATAAATTGCATATCCTGGTTTTTATATTATGCATTGCACTAGCACTATTTTTCTGATTGGCAGGGTTTATTTTACAAAGTCAAAGTGCGGGTGATAGCTAAATAAAAATATGGAAGATTTTATTTGTATTTATAATTAAAAAGTAAACAAACTTGTATTAGATTATTAAAATATGTAAAAATAAACCCTGTTATTTATTAGTTATCACAAGGCTTAGCTTATTGAAATTATTTATTATTGGGCGGATACTGAATGAAATGGCCCATAATAAAAGTGACAAAGAAAAATATATATAGTTTAATTATATTATATATATATAAAATGTTTTAATTGAAACATANTCCCAAAAAATTATACGTGTTTTGGAAATGTTGAGTCGAATTAGTCTAGAATCGGTTAATTTTATAGAAGAAAACCTTTCGAACAGCCTTAGTCCATAAAGTTCCCACCTATCGGGCTGCGATTGGCTCATGTATTTAATCGTTCCTACAACGTAATTTTCGGTTAGCGTGGAACGTATCTAAGCGTTATAGGGGGTCTACTGTACTTTATTAGGTTTTACCAGGTTCTTTATTAGGTTTTACCAGGAACTTATCTTTAAATCTTTAAAAGATTTAAAGATAAGAATACTAAACACCAGCAAAAAATTGAGAATTGCCAAATACAAGAGCTGAGATCTTATGAACTTCATAAACATAAAAAACTCGAAAGAAGATTTGATTATCCAACTAATCTTGAAATAAATGAATGGAAGAGATCTCTAGTAATAAACAAAACTCAAGTAACAATTCCTGATAATATATTAGAAGTTATAAATAAGGGTCTGGATTATAATGGCCCTAATAGATGGGAAATGTTAACAATAATCCCAAATTTAGATTGAGTCTGTAATCATTTATCAGAAATGGAGGCACAGGTAGCAAAAGAAACTTTGAGTAACACAATTAAGAGATATATAACAAAACAAAAAGAAAAAAACTGTTATAAAAGATAAATAATATTATAAATATACAGATAAATTAATAGAACAAAAACTTTTTAATTGATAACAANCTAATTTACATACAATGAAATATCTGGAGAAATTAGAAATATTTAAGGCACACAAGAAAACTGGTTGCATCAACCATAGAGATGCAGACTCTTTACCTACCGCATGGCGATCCTTTTACAAGAATTATTGACTTTATTTATTTTTATTTGTTAAGGGACATTTTTTCGGATTAATTTTTATTTTTCATTTATTTTATATACTTTTCCATTATTTATATTTTAATTTCGTATTTACGTTCTTTTTTGTGTTCGATTTTATTCTATGTTATGGTAACTGAAGAAGATCGTTAAGAAACTATCAAAAACGTCATTATATTATTAATTTTTATTAGCTGGATTTTTAAAGGTGTGTTTTATTAATAACAAATCCTGTGTTGTATCAACAAAGAAGCGAGACTGTCATCACTTTGCCTCAACCATCTCATTCTACTCGCTCGGTTTACAACCAGCTTCTCGAACATCAACCCATATCTGCTCCAGGGCTGCACCCACCAATCACCGCAACTTCTCTGAGAAGCCAGTTAACACTTTTATCAAGTCACATCCTCCTGGAAGAAACTTAAGGAAAGAGACTTTGGAGAAAATTGTGATCCGAGAACCATTGAACTTCAGGAAACCTTGTAAGCAATCTTTGGGTCATTCTTTGACTAATTGCCATACTTTCCCTCTGATATATAAAATAGAGGCTGAAAAAGTAGAAAAATCAAGTATTTTATTGGCCACATCATACATCTACACCTAAATTTATGTTTTGTTCCATCTTGATGTGTCATGCATGAGTATTGACATTGCATGATGAGTGAGTGTCTCCTTATATGTCTTTGTGCAATGTTTAGCTTCATTAATAATTTTTGTTACAGTATAATAAAGTGACTGATAGCAGCTAAAAGTTGCTATCAGTCACTTTATTATACTGATAGCAACTAAAAGTTGCTATCAGTCACTTTATTATACTGTATATTACTTTATTATACTTTAATATACTGTATTTTACTTTATTATACGATTTAAATTATTGCGGCATTTTATTGATTTGTATATAATACGATTATTTGTGAACACAAACCAATCAGCAAAAAATGGCAAAAAGGTGTACTTTCTTTAAATCTTAGTTTTTTTAATGCAAATACAGTTGTTATCACAGTCAATTTACTGACATTCACTGAAATTATTAGAACAATAATTTTTCTGGTTATGATTTATTTCCTATTTCTGTCTTTTTCTTACCATATTGAATAGCTTTTCCTTTTGCCACACAGCAATGCAGGGTAGACCCTACATTGCTATGTGGCAAAACCATCATCAGCCTTACTATTTTACAAAGATTACAGGTCTTTGTAAAATCCCACAAAAATCAAAAAACTATCTAGTTTCTTTTTTTCAGAAATTTCATACCATACCACATGCAGTCTGTATATCCTTAATTGATGAATCAGGTGCTTCTTCTTTTTGGGCAGAAAAACTGTAGCTCAGCTCAATAATTTCACTTAATTGTAAAAGTAACTTGTTTTCTTCCACTCATGAGTTGGTCTTAATTAATTTAACTGCCAACTTAATGGCACCAACATTGCAATTTATCATATATGCCACTTAAAATTATCATATTTAATCCAAAATTCTCACATATATACCAACATATATATATATATAAACATCAATCTTGGCTCTTTCCCAATTGAAGAAATCTGAGAACATCGTTCCAGTACACTTCAGCCATTTGTAATAAAATACAGTAAGACCCGCTTAACGCTGCCTCGCTTAACACTGATTCGATATAATGTCGTCTGCTTGAAACCTAAAAAAAGCTCAATATTTATACCAATTTAAATTATTGTGGCATTTTATTGATTCATATATAATACGATTATTTGCAAACACAAACCAATCAGCAAAAGGTGGAAAAAAGGTGTACTTTCATTAAATCTATGTTTGTTTGGTGCAATTTTGGAGAAAATACAACATCACAGATGCCATAGGAAATGTCGACTTTGCTTGGCAAAAATTAACTGATAAATGCACAAATGAAATGTGGAAGAAGTTACGACTAAAGGTATCCAAGAATTCTCAAGAACAAGAGCCTATCGCTGTATCATTAGGTCGACCAAACTCAACCTAATCGATACAGCGCAGAACTACAAGATGTAGATGAGCAGGATATTGAGGAGTTGCTGCAGGTTTCTGGTGAGAGTCTTAACAACAACAACCTTCGAGAACTGGCAGAACATGGAATTCATGTAGAACTGGAAAATAGATATTCTGTAAACAAAGAACCCAAAAAATTTCTCTACAGATTTCCTTAGTAAAAGTTTAATAAGATAACCAAAATCATTGATCAAATTGTAGCAAATGTTCCAGATTTTAAAAGGAGTGCAAAAGCAAAATGAAGTGTCTTGGATGCAATCTTTTGCTACCGACATTTGCTTAAACAAAGAAAAAAGAGACAAATGAAACTTCACAACTTTATTGCAAAAGAACAAGAATTTCAGAAAAGTCAAGACCTTCATCACAAAAATTGAACTTTATATTTCTGAGTGCATATGTTTATGTGTTATTTAACATATATTATTATGTAAGTTAATATAAAAATAACTTAAAATTAAAGGACTTCGAACTCACATTTGAGTTATAAATAAATAAACACTTGGCTTTATTTCCATCATTTTTAGTTGATACGTGACAACAGCACGTTTCGGGCATAAAGCCCCTCATCAGTCAACTAAAAAAATACAATTTTTAAAAACATTACATAAAATATCTTACAAAATACAATTAAAATAATGTATATTTCTTACCATATCCATTTTTAATCTGTTATACATACAAGGTCTTAATTGGCGCGCACAACTTATTTTACAATAAGTGGAGTAATTTCATTAAAATTTGTTATAAATGATCTTTTATATATTTGACAATATCCAGGAGTCTTAGACATAATCACATACACATCTCAAAATCGAAATAGACAATTTTTTACATTATTGTTTTTTAACCGTACCTGCGTTACATACTGCATTGCAGTGTTGTACTGATTTGCATATTACAAAGGAAGTTGTTATTAATATTAACAACAGCATAACTCTTATAGATACAGTAATTACAATCGACATTAATGTATATTGCGTATATTATAATATTTTCATCCAATTCTCATTTATTTTTACACTTAAATTTTTGTTGATACAATTTTTGGCTGTTAAGATTGAGACACTTTGTTTAAATTTTCTATTATACATGTTTTTCTCTTTGTATAGGATTTTAACATTATTTTTATCTATATTACAGTCATTTATTAAACAATGGTCATGAAAAACAGAGTTTAGTCGATTATATTTGAGATCTGCAATATGTTCTTTTACTCATATACTC
>NW_019384652.1:157894-163032 GCF_000671375.1 Centruroides sculpturatus | reverse complement strand
GGAAGTAGGACGTGGGCACTGAATGTGTCCCCAGCCGGCGTTGTAATAACCGTCGATGGTTAAGTAGTTAGATTATATACGCTGGAAGAGGAGATCGGATCGGAGGTCCGGGTAGCGTAACTGGCAACGCATCTGCACGGTAAGCAGGAGTTGTGGGTTCGAGTCCCGCTCCGGGCCGATTTTTTCTCCCAGCGGTTCCAAATTATTTAAATTAATTAAAATTATTTATAATTATTAATATTAATAAGAGATGGCGCCTAACGCTTACCTCTAGTACCAAATTGATTACGTAATTTATTTAATAATTAGCATAAAACTAGCCCGATAGATTTTCGGCAGTCAGTTGGTTGTAGCTATTAAGACAAGAACTAGCAATCTTACAGATATAAATGTTTACATAAAAGAACTAAAAAAGAAATTTGTTCTCAATGGTTATCCTAATAGTTTAATAGATCGCTAGGAAAACAAGATAAATAGTAAAATGAATAATAAAAAATCAAAAAAGCTAAATATAGATACAAAATATATCAGTTTTCCATATATAAAAGGACTATATGATAACAACAAAGACTTACAGAAAATAAACACAAAACTAGCCCCGAAATACGAAAAATTAGAAAATAGATTAAGACTGGTAAAACCTAATAAAGTAGATAATAAAGAACAAGAAACAAAGAACGTAGTGTATAAGATACCATGTACCTGTAATACAACTAACTACTATATAGGAAAAACTAAACGCAAACTGAATATACAAGTAAAAGAACATATTGCAGATCTCAAATTTAATTGACTAAACTCTGTTTTTCATGACCATTGTTTAATAAATGACAGTAATATAGATAAAAATAATGTTAAAATCCTATACAAAGAGAAAAACATGTATAATAGAAAATTTAAAGAAAGTGTCTCAATTTTAACAGCCAAAAATTGTATCAACAAAAATTTAAGTGTAAAAATAAATGAGAACTGGATGAAAATATTATACTATACACAATATACATTAATGTCGATTGTAATTATCTATAAAAGTTATGCTGTTGTTAATATTAATAATAACTTTCTTTGTAATATGCAAATCAGTACAACACTGCAATGCAGTATGTAACACAGGTACGGTTAAAAACAATAATGTAAAAAATTGTCTATTTTTATTTTGAGATATGTATGTGATTATGTCTAAGACTCCTGAATACTGTCAAATATATAAAAGATCATTTATAACAAATTTTTATGAAATTACTCCACTTATTGTCAAATAAGTTGTGCGCACCAATTAAGACCTTGTATGTATAACAGATTAAAAATGGATATGGTAAGAAATATACATTATTTTAATTGTATTTTGTAAGATATTTTATGTAATGTTTTTAAAAATTGTATTTTTTTAGTTGACTGATGAGGGGCTTTATGCCCGAAACGTGCTGTTGTCACGTATCAACTAAAAATGATGGAAATAAAGCCAAGTGTTTATTTATAACTCAAATGTGAGTTCGAAGTCCAATATATTTGCAAAACACGGTTTCAAAAACAACATAGTTATTAAAAATTTAAAACTTTTCAGCAATTGGAAGACATTTTTATTGGTCTGTGTTGGTTTGGTTTGTGAAGAATAGTAATATAATTTGTTTGATCTAAATCAATTTTAATTAATAGTTATTATTTCTTGATAGAATGATTTTTAATTTAATAATAAGTACCGTCTTATAATTTTGTAGTTTTTGTGCNCAATTTTTAAAAACATTACATAAAATATCTTGCAAAACAGAATTAAAATAATGTATATTTCTTACCATATCCATTTATAATCTGTTATACATACAAGGTCTTAATTGGCACGTACAACTTACTTTACAATAAGTGGAGTAATTTCATTAAAATTTTTTATAAATGATCTTTTATATATTTGACAGTATCCAGGAGTCTTAGATATAATCACATACACATCTCAAAATAGAAATAGACAATTTTTTACATTATTGTTTTTTAACCATACCTACGTTACATACTGCATTGCAGTATTGTACTGATTTGCGTATTACAAAGGAAGTTATTATTAATATTAACAACAGCATAACTTTTATAGATAATTACAATCAACATTAATATATATTGCATATATTATAATATTTTCATCCAATTCTCATTTATTTTTACACTTAAATTTTTGTTGATACAATTTTTGGCTGTTAAAATTGAGACACTTTCTTCAAATTTTCTATTATACATGTTTTTCTCTTTGTATAGGATTTTAACATTATTTTTATCTATATTACAGTCATTTATTAAACAATGGTCATGAAAAACAGAGTTTAGTCGATTAAATTTGAGATCTGCAATATGTTATTTTACTCGTATATTCAGTTTGCGTTTAGTTTCTCCTATATAGTAGTTAGTTGTATTACAGGTACATGGTATCTTATACACTATGTTCTTTGTTTCTTGTTCTTTATTATCTACAGTCGACCCCCCTATAACGTACGTTCCTATAACGACAATTCCTATAACGTAGCGAAAAAATTGTAGAAACTTTCGTATAAAATACCTCCTATAACGTTGTTTCGCGAGAAGATTGATAGAGTCTGGACCAATAGTGGATGAGCAGNTAATTACAATCGACATTAATGTATATTGTGTATATTATAATATTTTCATCCAGTTCTCATTTATTTTTACTAGTGATGTAACAAATATTCAGTTACTATTTAGTATTCGGCCTATTTTTCGCTATTCGACCGAATACCGAATACCTAAACATGGGAGTAAGAAATAACAAAAACAGTAAATTAATCATTCTGGTATTTAGATTTAATGTTATCAAGTTGGTGTTGTTTGTTTATATTTATTTATAACTTATAACATGCACAAAATAAAAAAAAAATAATATTAGTCACTTGTATTCACAATTTATAATTACAAAGATCAGCACACGTACACGTCTATCGTTGGAGAATCCTCGCACATCTGACCCTGCCTATCCTTCTTTTTAAGCGCTCGTCTTTGCTCTTCCCTTTCTCTTTCCTCTATTGCTCTAGTCCATGTANTCGTGGTTGTCAGTAAAGGGTAAATTGCAGAATTTGTGTATCAGAAAATAAACTTTATTTAATTCAGATTGTATTTTTTGAATCAGATAAGGGGCAGCCATGGCTCAGACTAGTAAACAGTAATCGACTATTGATTGAAAATTAGTAAAGAAAATTGTTCTGAGTACGGTTTTTGAAGAGATATTTTTGCAAAAACGCAAGATAAAGCCACGTCTAATTGCAAGAGATTTAATAATGTAAGAGATATGATCATGGAATATTAATTTTTCATCAAATATGATACCAAGGTCATGATGAGACTAGACATAGTTTATTTTAGAGGAATCAATAAATATGGAAGGGTGATAGGGATTGCGAAGTAAAGAAAAACACATAATGACAGTTTTATGGATGTTGATTTTTAGATTATAACTGGCAAGATTAGAACGTAAAAAATTGACAGTGATCTGAAGAGAGGAGGGATCATTGGATAAAATTTTGATGTCATCAGCATAGGCAATTACTTTAGAGTGGGGGTTGATTAGTAATTTATCTATATAAGCTGAGAAAAAAGCATGCTTAGTACAGATCCTTGAGGTATGCTGCAGATAGGATAGAAAGGGAAAAANCACGTCTATCGTTGGAGAATCCTCGCACATCTGACCCTGCCTATCCTTCTTTTTAAGCGCTCGTCTTTGCTCTTCCCTTTCTCTTTCCTCTATTGCTCTAGTCCATGTATGCCTATGCATACATCATAATACACACTCACGATACTTTCGATTCGTCACTTTTCCATCATAGATTTGCCATTTTACAACTACGTGACTCATAGCCTGATGATAACGGAGAAAAGAGACAGATAGGACATCGGTATAAGTCACAGTTATGATTTCACAGATTCAAGACAGCTTGGTAGCCCGAATGGCCCCAGGCTTTCGCCCGTGCACGCTAAGTGACTTTCATTACAAGCATTTAGCTTTCCGAAGTCTATGACAAAAATTGTTTGGCATTGACGGCCGCGAATTTCGCGGCAATAAGCTGCCTCTACTTGTTCGATTATGCTATCAACTCAATTTCATATTTATTTTCACATTTTCATTTATCGGTCCTTCTCTGTTCTTTTTCCATTATGTACACGTGTAGGTCATTTCATTGTTATCCACATTTGATATCATCATTTATCACATACTGCCATGACGCTCTTGTCTGTCCGCTGCAACTGTCAAGAATTAACGCAATTGGCAAAGCGTAGTGACAGCGGGCAATAGAAAGCAGGGTCCTTGCCATAATGCGGTTTGCGCGCCAATTTTCGTACGTGCGTTAATCAAGCCGAATAGTTTGGCCGAATATTCGGCTATTCAGCCACGCTCCTGGCCGAATATACTATTCGTTGCAACTCTAATTTTTACACTTAAATTTTTGTTGATACAATTTTTGGCTGTTAAAATTGAGACACTTTCTTCAAATTTTCTATTATACATGTTTTTCTCTTTGTATAGGATTTTAACATTATTTTTATCTATATTACAGTCATTTATTAAACAATGGTCATGAAAAACAGAGTTTAGTCGATTAAATTTGAGATCTGCAATATGTTATTTTACTCGTATATTCAGTTTGCGTTTAGTTTCTCCTATATAGTAGTTAGTTGTATTACAGGTACATGGTATCTTATACACTATGTTCTTTGTTTCTTGTTCTTTATTATCTACAGTCGACCCCCCTATAACGTACGTTCCTATAACGACAATTCCTATAACGTAGCGAAAAAATTGTAGAAACTTTCGTATAAAATACCTCCTATAACGTTGTTTCGCGAGAAGATTGATAGAGTC
Source organism: Centruroides sculpturatus (assembly GCF_000671375.1). NCBI lineage: Eukaryota > Metazoa > Arthropoda > Arachnida > Scorpiones > Buthidae > Centruroides > Centruroides sculpturatus. Next base: position 158,174 of record NW_019384652.1, on the reverse strand, counting down.
TGGACCAATAGTGGATGAGCAGCCGAACTACTTACCTCCGACCCTGCGCCACGCTACAAAGCGGCTAAATTGAGTTTGCTATCGTCTGTTTAGTATTATATATAAATTATATATAAATTAGGTACTGTACATATAATTATATATTAATTATATATAAATTAGGTACTGTATATATAATTATATATTAACTTAATTTATTGTAACTTTATTATAATTATATATATGCTTTCTGCCGCCTGGCAACACGCTACGGAGATTTTAGGCTAGTAAGTTGAGTTTA
>NW_019384652.1:150938-153892 GCF_000671375.1 Centruroides sculpturatus | reverse complement strand
CACCCCCCCGCGTTGGAATTTCGAAAAATCCTTTCTTAGTGTGCGTTTCCATGACGTACCCTAACTGTGTACCAAATTTCACCTCTTTAGGTTAAGCGGTTTGCTCTGGGCGATGATGAATCAGTGAATGAATGAGTGAGTCAGTCAGGACAAGCAATTTTATATATTTAGATAAAATAGATTTACATTTATTTAAAAAAAAATTAAAATCATGATATAGGTAAGGTTCAACAGGCTGTATATGAAATGCTATACGGTAAAAAAAGGATCTTTGTGAAAGAGAAAGGCAAAAAATGGGATGAAGAAGCATGATGTATTACGTGTTCTTACAGTAAGGATGCAGAGACCTAGCCAGTAATTTAAGATTAGACCACTGATTTAAAGCAGAGAATGCAGTCAAAATATTTTAAGCGATCGGAAAGATTTGGAAGACCGAGGTGAACTCTTGCCACATCGTGGTTGTCAGTAAAGGGTAAATTGCAGAATTTGTGTATCAGAAAATAAACTTTATTTAATTCAGATTGTATTTTTTGAATCAGATAAGGGGCAGCCATGGCTCAGACTAGTAAACAGTAATCGACTATTGATTGAAAATTAGTAAAGAAAATTGTTCTGAGTACGGTTTTTGAAGAGATATTTTTGCAAAAACGCAAGATAAAGCCACGTCTAATTGCAAGAGATTTAATAATGTAAGAGATATGATCATGGAATATTAATTTTTCATCAAATATGATACCAAGGTCATGATGAGACTAGACATAGTTTATTTTAGAGGAATCAATAAATATGGAAGGGTGATAGGGATTGCGAAGTAAAGAAAAACACATAATGACAGTTTTATGGATGTTGATTTTTAGATTATAACTGGCAAGATTAGAACGTAAAAAATTGACAGTGATCTGAAGAGAGGAGGGATCATTGGATAAAATTTTGATGTCATCAGCATAGGCAATTACTTTAGAGTGGGGGTTGATTAGTAATTTATCTATATAAGCTGAGAAAAAAGCATGCTTAGTACAGATCCTTGAGGTATGCTGCAGATAGGATAGAAAGGGAAAAAATCAAAGTCACCAATGTGAATCTTACATAGTCTGGATAAATAGTAATTGTTTAACCAACAGTAAAGAGCAGAATCTAAATCAAAATAATCAATTAGAGTCTGAAGTAGTAATTTAGGAATGATAGAATCAAAGGCTTGGGAAATGTCAATATAAATTATGTAGGTGAATTTTTTGTTCTCAAAGTTTTGCAAAATAGTATAAGTTGTTTCAAGAAGATTAGTAGTAGTAGAAAGGTTACGGATGCCACAGTGTTGATGAGGGAAGAATCTGGAGGTAATTTGGATATAGATTTTGTTATATAAGCAAATTTCAAAAATTTGCTTATATAACAAAATCTATACCCATAATGGAACCTAATAGAATAATAACATAATGAAATACTAATAATGGAATATTAATAATGGAACCTGAAACTGATCTGACGACAGAAGAACTCCAAGAACTCTCAAATGAAGAATACCAAGAAACTCAGCAAGATGTGTTTTCTTTTGAAAAAGAGGAAGGTGAAAGAGGACCAATGTCGACATCTGATACTAAAGATCTTTTGAAGTGGGAGGANAAAAGATAAATAATATTATAAATATACAGATAAATTAATAGAACAAAAACTTTTTAATTGATAACAACTTACAAATAATTACAGCCGATAAATCAAAGCAGATAATTATTGGGTAAAAACCAGGAAACAAGAACTGGTAAAAAATGGTGGCTTTCGAAAACTTCCAGTAGACCCAAAAGAAATTATAACTAAAGAACTAAAAAGTAGAATCACTCTCTTACAAAACTTAAAAAAATTGACTAAAAGCGAGACAGAATTTATTTTGAATAATGATAATGATCGTACGCCTAAAATTAACATCCAGCTTAAAACTCACAAACCAAATGAAAAAGTAAGACCTATTATAGACTTTAAATTCACTCTGCCATACAACCTTGAAAAATTCTTAAAACAAAAATTCGAAGCAAACCAAACTTCAAGATTTGCAATATATAGTACAGAAGAACTTTTAACTGATATTAAAAACATAACAATAAAAGATACCTATAGAATAGCAAGTTTGGATATTACTAATATGTACCCTTCAATGGTATGGGACATTGTCGATAAAAAAATAAAAAAACTTAACGTAAAACAAGAAATAGTAAAGTTAATAAACTTTTCATATAGCAGTAACTATTTTGAAATAAAAGGTGAACACTATACTCAAAATGACAGGATTAGTATGGGTTCTGTAGTAGGACCAAAATTGGCGGAGATAGTGATGATAGACATAGATGAGAAGTTAAATAAAATGCAAGGGATAAAATTTTATAGGCACTACATTGATGATGTTTTAATAATATACGAAAGTGAAACTACAATCAACAATACAGAAGTTACCATAAACAGCATAAACAAAGTAATACAGTTTACTGTAGAAGAAGAGAATAAAGCCAATAAAAGTATAAACTATTTAGATGTTACAATAAAAAGGAACAAAAATAACTTAGAATTTAAACACTATAAAAAACTATGCTCTATAGATGTAACAATTTGATATGACTCTAATATTCCTTCATATATAAAATATAACATTTTTAAAATGGAATACATAAAAATTAAGACAAGATATATACAAACATCTCCAACCCGATATACAACATAGCTACAACCAACTGACTGCCGAAAATCTATCGGGCTAGTTTTATGCTAATTATTAAATAAATTACGTAATCAATTTGGTACTAGAGGTAAGCGTTAGGCGCCATCTCTTATTAATATTAATAATTATAAATAATTTTAATTAATTTAAATAATTTGGAACCGCTGGGAGAAAAAATCGGCCCGGAGCGGGACTCGAACCCACAACTCCTGCTTACCGTGCAGATGCGTTGCCAGTTACGCTACCCGGA